>NC_083869.1:49121439-49424469 GCF_032452875.1 Bos javanicus | reverse complement strand
GTGAACCACCAGGGAAGCCCATAGTGATATATATATGTGTGTATATATATATATATATATGTTTGTTTATATTCACACATATCTTATATTTATCAATTAATGTTTACACACACATGGAGAAAGGATGAAGGAGGAAAGGAATGAAAACCTACTATGCTAAAATATTAACCATTTGAAAATATGAGTAAAAAAATACAGGAGCTCTAGTTTTCATACTGTTTTTGCAAATTTTCTATAAATTTAAAATCATTTCAAAATAAAATAGCAATATATATATATATATATATATATATCATAGGTGAAGGTTAGAAATAGATACAGAAATAGAAATAAAATTATTCACTTCAAAATATTCATAACCCCACTCATATTTAGAAAAATGCATTAAAATATCTCACCACTCAGATACAATAGGATAAAAAAAGGACTGTCGATCAATTTTTTGGTAAAGATATGGGATAGTAAAATGAGCTAGATATCTCCTGTTTATGATTCTCTACCCTGCTGTATCGGAGAAGGCAATGGCACCCCACTCCAGTACTCTTGCCTGGAAAATCCCATGGACGGAGGAGCCTGGTAGGCTGCAGTCCGTGGGGTCGCTAAGAGTCGGACCCGACTGAGTGACTTCACTTTCACTTTTCACTTTCATGCATTGGAGAAGGAAATGGCAACCCAATCCGGTGTTCTTGCCTGGAGAATCCCAGGGACAGCGGAGCCTGGTGGGCTGCCGTCTATGGGGTCACACAGAGTCGGACACGACTGAAGCGACTTAGCAGCAGCAGCAGCAGCAGCAACCCTGCTCTATCGGAGAAGGAAATGGCAGCCCAGTCCAATACTCTTGCCTGGAAAATCCTATGGATGGAGGAGCCTGGTAGGCTGCAGTCCACGGGGTTGCAAAGAGTCAGACATGACTGAGCGACTTCACTTCACTCACTGCATACTTTATCACTGGAGAAGAAAATGGCAACCCACTCCAGTATTCTTGCCTAGAGAATCCCATGGAGAGGAGCCTGGAGGGCCGTGGTCCATGGGGTCGCAGAGAGTTGGACACGACTGAAGCAACTAGCATGAGCACTCTGCTCTATACCTCAAGAAAATGAGAGAGGGTCTCATTTTCCCTCTGGCCATCTGTCAAGTTTAGACAATGAATATCAACAGCAAGACGTGAGAAAGAGGGATGAGAGTGAGGTCTGAATATTCATCCTCCAGACTTCCTCTCCCAGGGTTTGCTTCTGGCTGGCTACTTCCTGAACCAAAGATCACAGGACACTTAAGGAGGTCCTTCTCACATGTCCTCTTCTCTGTCTTTGGTACCAGTAAGTGGGCTCAACTCTTGCCCTTTCAGGTATACCGGCAATAATCCCACTCCTTTATTAGCTCTGAGATATTACAGCATGCCTTGGGAGTTCTCTATATCCTGCTCATATTTTGTAAACAACTTATCTACCCAATTGATCTATCTATTTCCTGCTGGGATCCTAAGAATACACTGACATCCTCAAGAGTTCTATTTGCACTGATACGGTACAACTTCGGCTAAGGGAAACTATGTAATACCTATCAAAATTATAAATACACAGATCCATTGGCCCAGCACTTTCACATACACATACTCATTTTATATATATAGCACCACATTATGATATGACAAATACTCATTGTAGCTTGGTTTGTAACATAAGATATTGGAAACTCTCTCTAAATATCCATCATTAGGAGACAGTCCAAATGGAATGTTGTGTAGTCACTTAAAGAATGAGATAACTCTTCATATGTGACAAGGAATGATCTTCAAGAAAAAAAAAAGTTTAGAATTGTATATTAGTATTGCTTACATTTGTGTAAAATATGTGTATACATGTGTGTGTGATTTATATATGTGCAAGCTCAATAGACACAATCACCATATGTACATGTGCTTGCATGTACTACATATGCAGGCATTATCAGAAAGGATGGTAAAGTGACTATCAACAGTGGCTATGACTAGGAAAAACTGAACGGCAGGGGGTGGCATGAGAAGTGCCAAAGGTGAAAAACTATTCAACTTTCTTTGAATCTTTGAGTTTTATATTATGTACACATGTTATCTATTAACAAGACAACTACAATTGAATTTTTCCTGCAGAGTGCCAGGGTGGACTTCTTTTAATTTCCCATTGGCTCAGCAAGTAAAGAACTTGCCTGCAATGCAGGAGTCATAGGAGCTGTAGGTTCAATATCTGGGTCAGGAAGATTCCCTGGAGTAGGAAATGGCAACCCACTCCAGTATTCTTGCCTGAAAAATCCCATGGACAGAGGAGCCAGGTGGGCTAGAGTCCAAAGGGTCACAAAGAGTCAAGACACAAAAGTACAGCGTAGCACAGTGAAAGAAGAAATCACACAATCAGGTGAAGTCACCTTATGCGCTAAGTCACTTCAGTCATGTCCGGCGCTTTTGCAACTCTGTGGCTGCTGCTGCTGCTGCTGCTAAGTCACTTCAGTCGTGTCCGACTCTGTGTGACCCCATAGACGGCAGCCCACCAGGCTCCCCCGTCCCTGGGATTCTCCAGACAAGAACACTGGAGTGGGTTGCCATTTCCTTCTCCAAAGCATGAAAGTGAAAAGTGAAAGTGAAGTCGCTCAGTTGTGTCCGACTCTTCGTGACCCCATGGACTGCAGCCTACCAGGCTCCTCCATCCATGGGATTTTCCAGGCAAGAGTACTGGAGTGGGGTGCCATTGCCTTCTCTGCAACTCTGTGGACCGTAGCCCAATAGACTCCTCTGTCTGTGGGATTCTCCAAGCAAGAATACTGGAGTGGGTTGCCATGTCCTTCTCCAGGGGATCTTCCTGACCCAGGGATTGAACCTGAGTCTTCTATTTTGCAGGCAGTTTCTTTACCATCTGAGCCACCAGGGAAGCTCCAACTTCGGTCAGATTGTGAAGTCTTTGACCAACTTCAACTCAGATTGTTTAAAGAAGAGAAATGCTGAGGTCTCAAAAATATGAATCTCTAGATAAGGGGTTGAAGTTGACTACTTGTGATGGGGCTGTGGAAATGAATCAGTCATGAGGCAGGTACCTCTTAGTATAGCTTGGTAATACAATGCTGACTTTTTAACATGTGCATTGCATAATTCAAGTATAGCTCAGTATATCTTTGTTTTTGTGGAAGTCACAAGTGAGGTAGGAAAGGAGGGACAAAAAATCTAATATATGGAACACTGAACTAAGAGATATTTAAAGTCTAGAAGATGGTAGTCATAGCACGATCTAGGGAAAACCATCCATTCAAGACAGGACACAAACTGATAGCAGGGATTGAGGAAGTAGGAAAGGTATGACGGGGAATAGTTAGAAATAAGAGGAAGGTCAGTGTTCTCAGTGGGAGAGGCTGGCATGAGCAAGGCAATGTGGCAGTCCCAGAATTGAGCAGAATGATATTCCAGCAAGGCTTTAACGTAGCAGGCAACGGGAGCAGGGGCAGTAGGTAGTGCCTCATAGACACCCAAGTCTAACAAGGAATGCCCTCTAATGGTAGTGTAACCACATTGCAGGCCCCTACTGTCCTCTGTATGTATTGCTTGGTTGAGCAAAGAACAATAACACAAACAAGAAAAATTGGGGCGGGCCTGGGTCCAGTTCTCGCAAAGATGGGCACAATAAAAGACAGAAGTCGTATGGACCTAACAGAAGCAGAAGATATTAAGAAGAGGTGGCAAGAACACAGAAGAACTGTACAAAAAAATATCTTCATGATCCAGATAATCACAATGGTGTGATTCCCTCACCTAGAGCCAGACATCCTGAAATATGAAGTAAAGTGGGCCTTAGGAAGCATCACGATGAACAAAATTATTGGAGGTAATGGAATTCCAGTTGAGCTATTTCAAATCCTAAAAGATGATGCTGTTAAAGTGCTACACTCAATATGCAAGAAATCTGGTGAGCTGCAGTCCATGGGGTCACAAAGAGTCGGACATGACTGAGTGACTGAACTGAACTGGGTCCAGAGATTGGTTGCATTGGTAATTCCAGAAAAGGGACTATAAACAAAAACCTATGAAATGTATCTGCAGATGATAACTGGATGGGATGTAAACTGCATCTGGCAGTATGGGTAGAATATTGACAAGGAAGACATGCAGGATATTTTCCAGAACCAACAAGTAGAATGTTTATCATTGCTAACTTCTCTGAAAATGTTCATTCTATGTAGTAAAGAGCTTATATTCTTATTTTTTTGAAGTTTCTCCTTTCTCTTCCCTGAATTTCTTTTAAACACTTGTTTTTCTACCTTTTGGATACCATCAAAGATCTAACTGATCAGAAAGATATTACTGTAAAACTTTATTATTCTTGTGTCAGAAAACAAAATGATTGTTGCAGTCATGATCAAAACTAGGCATAGTTATGGAAGGATATGGACTTCCCTGGTGGCTCAGATGGTAAAGCGTCTGCCTGCAATACGGGAGACCCAGGTTCGATCCCTGGGTTGGGAAGATCTCCTGGAGAAGGAAATGGCAACCCACTCCAGTATTCCTGCCTGGAGAATCCCAGGGATGGAGGAGCCTGGTAGGCTACAGTCCATGGGGTCACAAAGAGTCGGACACGACTGAGCGACTTCACTTCACTTCATGCAACAAATAGGGACTCTCTAAAAAGAAGCATTTTCCCCTCTGAGTTCTTTCTGTAAATAATTACAAAGTTCATTTAAAGATTGCTTTTATGTTACTTTCTCTAAGTCTTGAGAAGATAAACATAAATATACCTGAAGAAGTACAATATTTAAGTCCACTGATATTTTATGACTGGCCAAGAAATTAAATGATTTTTTCAGATAAAAGAGAAAACCTACAAAGTAAATTAAAATTACAACTTAATGCCCTGGAAGGTACATTACTTACGTAAAGCCATGTGCATGCATGCATGTGGGCTAAGTCACTTCAGTCACATCTGACTCTTTGCAACCCTGTGAACTGTAGCCCACCAGGCTCCTCTGTCCATGGGATTTTCTCGGCAAGAATACTGGAGTGGGTTGCCATGCCCTCAATGGGGGGATTTTTCCCACTCAGGGATTGAACCCAGGTCTCCTGTAGCTCCTGCATTGCAAGCAGATTCTTTCCCACTGAGCCACCAGGGAAGGCCATGCAAAGCCAGGAGGGAGCCAAATCTACCTGACCACCACAGCCTGCAGATGTCCTTACTACATTTTCTTGTTCCAGACCCCAAAATATGAAACAAATTTAATATTCAGTTTGAACACTTTAAATAAAGAGATAGGGACCTTGTCATCCACACACACACACACGCCTCTTTTTTTTTTTTCACATATGCACTTTTTTTTTCACATGCTTTTCCACTCTATTTCCTGATTTCCAAATGGTGCCTTTGTTGGAAATATTTTTATGATTACCTGGAATTCTGGAACCTGCCAGTAGAGTAAAAGCAAACGCTAGGTCTCAGAGGAACTGTACTCAAAGCAGAGGTGTTAAAAATAACCTTGGTGTCTTATCTTAGCTTTCTCCCTTTCATTTATAGCTATATCCCGAAAACCTGCTGCCTAAAAGGATGTAACAGTTCAAAACCTACCAAAGCTTCAGCAAAAACTGCATTTTGATCTGTGAGTGCCACCCTCTTTAAAAAAAAAAAAAAATTTTTATAGGCTTATTTTCCTCGTGACAGTTTCATTGCATTTGTTGGGTTGTAAACCATGTAAAATTCAGCAATAAAATGACTGCAATCTGTACAAGTAATAGCAAGCATGTCTCATAAACAAGATAAGTTGTGCCTTGCCAATATTGCTACACTTCATAAATATGAACTCAAGTCTGTTTTGTGTTTTCTAGATCAGTAGCATAGTTTTATTTTAATTAAACACAACATATAAAATATTCATTTATGAAACAAACATCATTGTTTTTAAAAGATTATATTAAATTAAATTATACTGCTCTTGCCATAAAGCCATGCACAAAAGAACCATTTTGAATTTTAAGTGGATTGATACAGTTCAAGTGTCCATCAATAAAAACTATATTAGGAACACAGTAATGCTACCATGAATAAATGAGCTATTTATATTTCCTGATAATGTAAGTGCTTATGTGAACTCATTCCAATTTCTAAACACTAGGCATTTCAGCTATGGAGGTAATTAAGAAACTATATCTACAAAGGAAAGGTAAATGCTGTCAGTGTCATTTCATACAGCAGATTTTAGCATTTCACTTTATCAATGACATAATTTCCTATTATATTTTATTAGATTAGATCCAGATAACTTTAATAAACCAAATGAAGAGCTCTTGAAGGTGATTCCTATACAAGATCTTGCTGTGTAAGGAAAGAGCATAGACTTAGAAATGAAGAGATTTGAGTTTTGTTCTTACACTGATACTGAATAGCTATGAATTGGCTGTCTCTTTGAAATTAAAGGCAATCATGCATACTAATTTTCTAACTTGCAGATTCCATCATTATCTCCCAAACAGGGATGGAAGCGGGTTTTGTGGGGTCTGATTTATATGAACTAGGAGACCTTTTAAAAGAAAGAGTATATAATTACAAATACAAAAATAGGCATGAAGGTAAATGTTTACTTTGAATGAAACAAGAAATCACAGTAAATAAGAAATCACAGTAAAGATCTCTTTTGAGATACTTCTACATAAGTTAGCAGAAATGCTTATATAGATATGCTTCTTACCCCTACCCCCACGAATTTACTGCAAATTCCTGCGCTTGAAGGGCCAAGGCTTCAGCCTCATTAAACTAACAGTAAACCTGCCATTGCTCCCAAATGATCAGAAAACCTTATCACACATTGTGAGTTACTCAGAAAGAATGTTCCAAATTCTACTTTTAGGATTGTCCTATCTGCTCCATGAAGGTTAACACAACCCATTATTTTTCACTGTTCCTTCTCAAAACCCACAGTACTTAGAATCTACATCATATAACATATAATCTACAAATGTGTCTTAGAATGTCCACCAGTGTTTCAGACATTATCTTCCCAATGCAAAGTAAATGAGGCTGTAAATTTTCCTGTTATGACCCACTGTAAATAAGAAGGGTAGTTTTTACAACCAAGTACACTGACTTAAAAGCTAGTTGATGAATTTTTCAGCTAAAAGAAAATCTGTTATGTATTGATGGTATAGAATATTTTTAACTTAAATCTCATCTTCTCAACTCATACCTTTCAGGTATATTTCAACTTTTCATTTCTATGAAGACAAAAATTGCAAAATGTTATCCTGCATTGAAGTCATAGAAAACTGAAACTGTGGAAATAATGTTTTGCCTTATTATGCTATAATGAATTGAGATGCTTTTAGGTGCTAAGTAAATATTTCCTTTAGAGTACACCACTTTGAGAATAGCTGTTTCAGGCATTCCGTTATGTGTCTCATTTACACAAAAACAATTAACTCACACTTCATGTGAATATGTGAAACTTCAGGCTTCCTTGGTGGCTCAGTGGTAAAGAATCCACCTGCCAATGCAGGAGACATGGGTTTGATCCCTGGTCCAGGAAGAGCCCACATGCCATAGAGCAATTAAACCCATGTACTACAACTATTGAGCCTGTGCTCTAGAGTCCAGGAATTGCAACTACTGAGCCCATTTGCCACAGCTACTGAAATCTGCACACCCTTGAGACTGTGCTCTGCAACAAGAGAAGCCACTGCAATGAGAAGTCTGCACACAACTAGAGAAGGCCTATAGAGCAACAAAGCCCCAGCACAGCCAAATAAATGAGTAAACAAAATTTTTTTTTTTTAATGTGAAACTTTGCAGAATCCCTGTTTCGGACCAACAGAAACCTTAGGCAAAATAACTGGTTGGTATACATCACTAAATTCTGAGATAATGTTTTACAGAACCGTAATATTTCCATTTGGACACTATCACATTTCATCCTTTCTGGTCAGTCTCTTCCTCATCTTCAGAGATACTAGAAATGGAGTTGAATAGAACTGCAAATTGGTACACTGGGAGACATTAGAGAGTTAACATTGCATCTTGAGATGTAAAATATTAATAATGTTAACAAAGCAAGACCTGTAAGCTGTGCAAGCAGTACAAGAGGGGTGGAGAGGTGGGAAGGAAGATACAATTTTATCTGTTGATTCAAATAACAAATATTCAACTAAGACAAGGGAAGCAAAAAATAGATTTAATTATCTTTGTTTACCTGGTTCCTCTATGAGGATTAGCTTTCCAAGTAAATGGGAAGAATCCAAAGGAACACATCAATTGGGTTAGCCTAATCATGTTAAAGTATGTGTGTATCCACCTGCATGCACACAAATACACATATACACACACACATAGAGAGAGAGAAGAAAACCTATCAACCTAATGTGCTTGTAAAATACATGAGAAAAAACCGGGAAATTGTTTATAAAAATATGGAAAGGTTAATAATTTTTCTATATAAAGAACATTACATACTAATGAAAAAACCTAGGGAAAAATAACTAAAGGATGTGAATGCATCAGTTCAGTTCAGTTCAGTCGCTTAGTCATGTCTGACTCTTAGCGACCCCATGAATCACAGCAAACCAGGCCTCCCTGTCCATCACCAACTCCCGGAGTTCACTCAAACTCACATTCATTGAGTCGGTGATGCCATCCAGCCATCTCATCCTCCGTCGTCCCCTTCTCCTCCTGCCCCCAATCCCTCCCAGCATCAGTCTTTTCCAATGAGTCAACTCTTTGCATGAGGTGGCCAAAGTACTGGAGTTTCAGCTATAGCATCAGTCCTTCCAATGAACACCCAGGACTGATCTCCTTTAGGATGGACTGGTTGGATCTCCTTGCAGTCCAAGGGACTCTCAAGAGTCTTCTCCAACACCACAGTTCAAAAGCATCAATTCTTCGGCACTCAGCTTTCTTCACAGTCCAACTCTCACGTCCATACATGACCACTGGAAAAACCATAGCCTTGATTAGATGGACCTGTGTTGGCAAAGTAATGTCTCTGCTTTGGAATATGTTATCTACGTTGATTATAACTTTTCTTCCATGGAGTAAGTGTCTTTTAATTTCATGGCAGCAATAACCATCCGCAGTGATTTTGGAGCCCAAAAAAATAAAGTCTGACACTGTTTTCACTGTTTCCCCATCTATTTCCCATGAAGTGATGGGACCAGATGTCATGATCTTAGTTTTCTGAATGTTGAGCTTTAAGCCAACTTTTTCACTCTCCTCTTTCATTTTCATCAAGAGGCTTTTTAGTTCCTCTTCACTTTCTGCCATAAGGGTGGTGTCATCTGCATATCTGAGGTTATTGAGATTTCTCCTCGCAATCTTGATTCCAGCTTGTGCTTCTTCCAGCCTAGTGTTTCTCAGGATGTACTCTGCATATACGTTAAATAAGCAGGATGACAATATAGCCTTGATGTACTCCTTTTCCTATTTGGAACCAGTGTGTTGTTCCATGTCCAGTTCTAACTGTTGCTTCCTGACCTGCATATAGCTTTCTCAAGAGGCAGATCAGGTGGTCTGGTATTCCCATCTGTTTCAGAATTTTCCACAGTTTCTTGTGATCCACACAGTCAAAGGCTTTGGCATAGTCAATAAAGCAGAAATAGATGTTTTTCTGGAACTCTCTTGCTTTTTTGATGACCCAGCAGATGGGGGCAATTTGATCTCTGGTTCCTCTGCCTTTTCTAAAACCAGCCTGAACATCTGGAAGTTCACAGTTCATGTATTGCTGAAGCCTGGCTTGGAGAATTTTGAGCATTACTTTACTTTGGCCACCTCATGCAAAGAGTTGACTCATTGGAAAAGACTCTGATGCTGGGAGGGGTTGGGGGCAGGAGGAGAAGGGGATGGCAGAGGATGAGATGGCTGGATGGCATCCCTGACTCGATGGACGTGAGTCTGAGTGAACTCCGGGAGTTGGTGATGGACAGGGAGGCCTGGCGTGCTGGGATTCATAGGGTCGCAAAGAGTCGGACACGACTGAGCAACTGATCTGATCTGATATGATCTGATTACTAGCGTGTGAAATGAGGTCAATTGTGTGGTTGTTTGAGCATTCTTTCACATTTCCTTTCTTTGGGATTGGAATGAAAACTGACCTTTTTCAGTCCTGTGGCCACTGCTGAGTTTTCCAAATTTGCTGGCATATTGAGTGCAGCACTTTCACAGCATCATCTTTCATTCCAAATAGCAAGAACACATATGCACACAAATACACACATATAATTCACCCTCACTAATGAAGGCAAATCAAAATAAAGAGAAGAAAAAAGTAATGCAGTGATGGGGCAGCTCTATCCTATAATAATGGCAGGAGCAAAAAGGGCTAAATATTTCTAGAAAACCAAGTAATTTGAAAATATTCCTTGAATATGCCTATAACTTTGGGCAAGTGATAACACTTTCAGGAATCAAGATGAGGGTGAAGGAAAAAAGCATTCACTGAAGAATTTATAAGTGTATCCATACTATGTAGAAAGCTGGCAGGGCCAAGGACCTTCCTGCTGGTTTTCCAGGGGCCATCCTGATGCTCAGGCCACAGCATCAGAGGAGCTGTTCATGTGAGCTGACTGCAAGCAAGGTAGGATGACTAGACTTAGAAATGTGAACACTGGAAGAACAGATATCTTTAAGCCCAACAATTAAATAATGAAGGGATAAAATTCCCCCAATAAATCTTTCTCTTCTCTCCTCTGGGTCCAAAGATTTTGAATATTTTAATGATAATATGAATTTATACCAAAAAAGTCCTCCAGTTCAACATCTAAAGAAAGATTTTTTTCCCTTAAATATCACCCAGGGGGTGAGTGGGAAGATCCAAGGAGACTGCACCCACTCAGATTTGGAAGAATATTGCACTTGAATAAATCTCTTGTCTTTCAAGCACAAGTAAACAGGAAAACATGAACCATAGCAATAGGGACCTCTAAAGCACCAACAAACCGGAGGGAATAGAAAAGCTTTTTTTTTCTTATAAAATAAACTTTTGTATGATAAAATTATAAATTCAGTAAAAAATACTTAGAATATAGATAAATGTAAAAGAAAGTAAACTTCATCATCTGTACCACACCAGAAAATTATCTGTTACCACTTTTAGGAATATCAGAAGCCTTGAACAGATTAACTTTTTAAAAATATATATATACATTGTAGTCTCAAATTCTTTTTAAAAAAGAAAGATTATATAAAAAGTAAACATAATATAAAATATTTATAAATGAAGAGGTAATCAAATATCAGGAGATATAAAAAGTAAAGCTTAAAATAAATTAAAAACCCAAGTAAAAGAAAAGAGAAACTAGTATTTGAAATGTAATTTCAAGCACTAAAATCAGGCTCAAGCATGCATAAACTTTTCTTACAAATATATAGTATCAAATTAAAAACCTTTACATAATACAATGACAAAAAACAAATAAACAAAAAGAATTAATAGACATGACAGAAATAGCTGGCCAAGACGGAGCAAATGGGACCAGATTTACCTTTTCACATGAAGCAACAATAATAAGAAAAAAGCCAAACAACATATATGGCAAGACTCTTTACAATGGGAATGAAAGTGGTGTGATGTCTGGGAAATGGGAGTCTCTCAGAGATGAATATCACAATTGCTGTTTGCTGTCCTGACAAAATTTTCAGACTGAAGCACAAAACGGGAGAATCTAGGCTAAACTCAGCAGGTTCCCTGAGCTGAGAAGGTGAAGCTGAAAGTCCAAGGAGACTGAGATGGGCACAATTCACAAGACAGGGTACTGAAGAGGAGAGCGCTGCACACAGACAAAATTTCAGAGACTTGTGAGTTGTCCTCTATAAGTACCCAACAAAGTTTTGATCAATGTAGCATGTGAAAAAACTACCAAAAGGCTGGGGAGAGAAACACCTAAAATAATTAGAGGGAATAGTACCTGTCCAGGAATTGAGCCTATTCCAGTTAATCTGGAAAAGTTCACAATTCACTAGATGCTTGATCATGTACTCACAAGGGTTTTATATCAATAGTGATCAATAGTGGGGATTTAGTTCTTAAGTAACACTGCTCTGACCCTATCTAAATAATGTTAAAAAGCAATATTGGAAAGGATAGAAATATTTTAAGTAGCTTAACTGTATCTAAGAACAGAGTTCAATAATTTTTACAGGAATGCAAAAATACAATGTACCCAAAAGATGAAATTAACAATAAAATCTACTCTGCAAACCAAAACAATGGCATTAAAACAAGTAGGGAAATACACACAATAAAGAGAAAATTTAAGTGAAACAATATAGACTGACACAGATATTAGATTTACCAGACAAGAATAATTTAAAAATTATTATAACTACATTTAATTTGTCTAAAAAGTAGAGAGCTAGAATACAAACACATCAAAAACTACAGTATGTGAGATGAAAACTTTAACATGTGAGATTAAAAATATACTGGATGAGAACTCATTTTATAAGTCTGACATCATCCTAATCCCAAATTCAGAAAAAGACATCATGAAAAAAGAGAGTTACAGGCCTGTATCGCTGATGAACATGGATGTAAGAAACCTTAACAAATATTAGGAAACCAAATTCCACAATACTTTAAAAGAATCATGCACCATGATTAAGTGCGATTTATCCCAGGGATGCAAGAATGGTACAATATCTGCTAACCAATCAATCAGTATGATATACCACATAAACAAGTTGAAGAATAAATACCATATAATCATCTCAATAGATGCAAAACAAGCTTTTGACAAAATGTAACATCTATTTATAATAAAAACTCTCCATAAAACATTTGCCATAAAATTGTACATTTAACTGCAATTAGAATAAAGAGAAAACGGTGCTGAAGAAGACTCTTAAGAGTTCCTTGGAAGCCGGGAGATCCAACCAGTCAACCCTAACTAAAGGCAACCCTGAATAATCATTGGAAGGATGGATGCTGAAGCCGAAGCTCCGATACTTTGACCGTCTGAAATGAAGAGCCAACTCACTGGAGAAGAACCTGATGCTGAGAAGGATTGAGGGCAAGAGCAGAAGTGGGTGACAGAGGGTGAGATGGTTAGATGACATCACAGAATCATTGCACATGAGTTTGAGAAAACTCTGGGAGATAGTGAAGGACAGGAAAGCTTGGTGCAGTCCATGGGGTTGCAAAGAGTCAGACATGACTTAGCAACTAAAGAGCAACAAAACAAAATAAAAACACTCATACATTTTGTACAAAGAGAAGAATAGAAAAATGAAAGAATTTATGGCCAACATAGTGGAGGAAAATGAGAAAAAAAAAAATAGGAAATAGCAAAGAAGCATAAGAACCTTGACATCACTAAACCAAGAAAACAGAAATAAAACATGCACATCTGATATGGGCAGTAATCAGCAGTAATCATAAGTGAATTCATTTCCCTTAGTGAAAGAGATTCATATTCTCTTTAAAAGTACACGAGTTAGATTCTACCTATATAGGATGTACATAAAATAAAGTGGTGGTAGTGGTTTAGTCAGTAAGTCCTGTTTGATTCTTGTGACCCCATGGACTGTAGTTTGCTAGGCTTCTCTGTCCATGGGATTCTCCAGGCAAGAATAATGCAGTGGGTTGCCACTTCCTTCTCCATAAAATAAAGTAGCTCAGATTATTTAAAGGAAAGACATGCAATGAAAAAGAAAATTAAATTTTATCATGTGAAATTTGAATTCAGTCACAAAACAGAAATAAATATATAAATGATTGTTTTAATAATAAGGTGTATAATCGGCATCAAAGAAAATTATCAAGTGTTATATATCAAATACCATAGAAAAGATTGTGAGAGTATGAAATAATGATGACACAAGGGAAAAGCAGAATGAGAAGGAAAACAACAACAAAAAAGGATAACAAGAAAGAAAAAGGAAACTAAAAACAGAAAAAAGAGGAAGAAGGAAAAGAATAGGAGGAAAAAGTAAGGAAGACAGAATGAATGTATCAATAGTTGAAAAATACAATAACAACAAATGTCTAAACTATTTCCATCTTCTCCCAACAAGCAGAAAGTGACAGAAACAGGAAAGAGAAAATGAATTATTGATATAATTAATAAAGTTGAATGATTAGATTAAAATTTACCCAAAAAAGAATATGCCTTTTACTTAGCATCATAGAATAATCACAGATATTTTCCTAAGTATAAAGAAGACATTCTTCTCAAAAACAGAATAAAACAGTTCATGTTCTCCCAGCACAATACAATGAGTCTAAAAATCAATAATCATGTTACTATTTTAACATACATTTTTCATTCACAAAATAAATATTCTCTGAGCATCTTCCATGGAGCATCCACTAAAAGGACTCTGCTGTTAACAGTATTTAAAACATACTACACATGGATATCACCAGATGGTCAACACTGAAATCAGATTGATTATATTTTTTGCAGCCAAAGATGAAGAAGCTCTATACAGTCAGCAAAAACAAGACCGGGAGCTGACTGTGGCTCAGATCATGAACTTCTTATTGCCAAATACAGACTTAAATTGAAGAAAGTAGGGAAAACCACTACACCATTCAGGTATGACCTAAATCAAATCCCTTATGATTACACAGTGGAAGTGAGAAATAGTTTTAAGGGACTAGATCTGATAGATAGAGTGCTGAATGAGGTTCGTGACATTGTAGAGGAGACAGGGATCAAGACCATCCCCATGGAAAAGAAATGCACAAAAGCAAAATGGCTGTCTGAGGAGGCCTTACAAATAGCTGTGAAAAGAAGAGACGTGAAAAGCAAAGGAGAAAAGGAAAGATATAAGCATCTGAATGCAGAGTTCCAAAGAATAGAAAGGAGAGATAAGAAAGCCTTCTTCAGCAATCAATGCAAAGTAATAGAGGAAAACAACAGAATGGGAAAGACTAGAGATCTCTTCAAGAAAATTAGAGATGCCAAGGGAACATTTCATGCAAAGATGGGCTCGATAAAGGACAGAAATGATATGAACCTAACAGAAGTAGAAGATGCTAAGAAGAGGTGGCAAGAATACACAGAAGAACTGTAAAAAAAAAGATCTTCACCACCAAGATAATCATGATGGTGTGATCACTCACCTAGAGCCAGACATCCTGGAATGTGAAGTCAAGTGGGCCTTAGAAAGCATCACTACAAACAAAGCTAGCGGAGGTGATGGAATTCCAGTTGAGCTATTTCAAATCCTGAAAGATGATGCTGTGAAAGTGCTACACTCAATAGGCCAGCAAATTTGGAAAACTCAGCAGTGGCCACAGGACTGGAAAAGGTCAGTTTTCATCCCAATCCCAAAGAAAGGCAATGCCAAAGAATGCTCAAACAACCACACAATTACACTCATCTCACATGCTAGTAAGTTAATGCTCAAAATTCTCCAAGCCAGGCTTCAGCAATACATGAACCATGAAGTTCCAGATGTTCAAGCTGGTTTTAGAAAAGGCAGAAGAACCAGAGATCAAATTGCCAACATCCGCTGGATCATGGAAAAAGCAAGAGAGTTCCAGAAAAACATCTATTTCTGCTTTATTGACTATGCCAAAGCCTTTGACTGTGTGGATCACAAGAAACTGTGGAAAATTCTGAAAGAGATGGGAATACCAGACCACCTGACCTGTCTCTTGAGAAACCTACATGCAGGTCAGGAAGCGACAGTTAGAACTGGACATGGAACAGGCTGGTTCCAAATAGGAAAAGGAGTACGTCAAGGCTATATTGTCACCCGGCTTATTTAACTTATATGCAGAGTACATCATGAGAAGCACTGGTCTGGAAGAAGCACAGGCTGGAATCAAGATTGCTGGGAGAAATACCAATAACCTCAGATATGCAGATGATACCACCCTTATGGCAGAAAGTGAAGAGGAACTGAAAAGCCTCTTGATGAAAGTGAAAGAGGAGAGTGAAAAAGTTGGCTTAAAGCTCAAACATTCAGAAAACTAAGATCATGGCATCTGGTCCCATCACTTCATGGGAAATAGATGGGGAACCAGTGGAAACAGCAGCAGAGTTTATTTTGGGGGGCTCCAAAATCACTGCAGATGGAGATTGCAGCCATGAAATTAAAAGACGCTTACTCCTTGGAAGGAAAGTTATGACCAACCTAGATAGCATATTCAAAAGCAGAGACATTACTTTGCCAATAAAGGTCCGTCTAGTCAAGGCTATGGTTTTTCCAGTGGTCATGTATGGATGTGAGAGTTGGACTGTGAAGAAAGCTGAGTGCTGAAGAATTGATGCTTTTGAACTGTGGTGTTGGAGAAGACTCTGAGAGTCTCTTGGACTGCAAGGAGATCCAACCAGTCCATCCTAAAGGAGATCAGTCCTGGGTGTTCATTGGAAGGACTGATGCTAAAGCTGAAATCCAGTACTTTAGCCACCTGATGCGAAGAGTTGACTCATTCGAAAAGACTCTGATGCTGGGAGGGAATGGGGACAGGAGGAAAAGGGGACGACAGAGGATGAGATGGTTGGATGGCATAACCAACTCGATGGACATGAGTTTGAGTGAACTCCAGGAGTTGGTGATGGACAGGGAGGCCTGGTGTGCTGCAATTCATGGGGTCACAAAGAGTCGGACACGACTGAACGACTGAACTGAACTGAACAGGGAAGAAGAAAACAATACACACACAAATAAATATGTATAATTATTGAATTTTCTCTTTTGCTTTTCTGAATACGTGGCCCTTGCCCAGACTGCACCCCTCAAAAAACAATCAACCTTCAGGCTCCACTGGTTGCCTTGAATGTCATTTAATTGTTTCTATTCTTTTATCCCTTCTGCAGGTGTCCCAACCCTGCAGCAGTTTAACAACTCGGCTTGTGGAAATCAGTTCACAGATTTCACCTGAAATAATAGAATTTATTTCTTTCTATCATAAGGTTTTGATGGAGACAAAAGAAGGTACACTTAGGGCAAGAAAAATAAAAACTATGCACTCTATTTCCAGAAATGGAAACTGAGAGCTTACAAAGGAACTCCAAGTTGGGCTCTTGTGTAAATATTCTTTTTTCTGGGTTTTGGTCTAGAGAAAAGGAGGTTAGCATGGTGCACACCAAGGGCAGTGGAAGCTCTTACTCCAACTTGTTCTATTTCACTCTGGGAAGAGACTGTAACAGTCTGGCCACAGATATGTCATCATGTGCCCAGCGAGGTCAAAAAGAAGATGCTCCTGAGGTTCAGCTCTTCCTGGTTGCCCTCTGTTCCTATGTGCTATAAAGAAAACTCAGATCACGGCTTGAGGATCTTATCAAAGAGGCTGCTATACAGTGCGCAAGGTAACTCTGAGTAAAGACTGTCAAATGATGACCCAAGCTTGACATGGAAGTCATAGGCCAACTGGAAAGTACCCAGCATCATCAAGTAGACCAACTCAAACAGGCAGTGGTCCTGGGAGCATTGCCTGAACTAAAATTATAGTGCATGAGATACAATTCCTAGCCTTCAGTAGGAGTTTTAATTAGGACCTACCCCCTCAAATTCATCACTAGAGAAATTCACACAAAATTTCTTTTCTTTTTTTTTAATTTCAGAGATCCGTATGAGCAAGTGTGTGGGCATACTCAGTCGTGTCCAACTCTTTGCGACCTCATGGACTGTAGTCCACCAGGCTCCTCTCTCCATGGAATTTTCTAGGCAAGAGGACTAAAGTGGGTTGCCATTTCCTTCTTCAGGGGATCTTCCTGACCCAGGGATCAAACCTGCATCTCCTGCATTGGCAGGTGGATTCTTTATTGCTGAGCCATCTGGGAAGTCCAGGAGCAAAAGTCTCTACAAACAATCCCTTCCTTTTGGTCTACACAGCTGTTTTCTATAGGCAGATACTGCACTGGAGAGAGGTTATTTGGTATTGCCTGAAAAGAGTGAAAAAATCCAAATTGACTGGTAATGTGACTGTGCAAAGCTAAAACAAGTGAGTGAATACTATAGCAAGAGTGAGAGAGAACTCATGTTAACAATGTTAGTCACCGCTTTCAATTGAATGTGTTAATGTTCTTAGATACAAAAATTATGGTGCATGGTTGGAGACTGGTTTTGCAATTGAAATCAAAGAATAAATTTATTCTGAAAATCTGGCAAGTAGAACTATGGTTGTTATACTATCTTTTGGTTATAAATGACTCCATAAAGTTTCTCCAACACGTAACATGTTTATATGATCACAAAATTATCCAGTGAACTAGTTATATGAGCTTACCAAAAAGAAAGAATAACAAAGAAAAATAAACAAAGAAAGGTATTTGCCTGAGTATCAGTGCAATAGCATGGAGGTAAGCCATAGACATAAACTGCAAGCATTCACAATTCATATTAAAATGACTTATGGTCTCACTAATAATTTTTATTATTACTTATTTCCATAATTATAATGCAGCTAGATCATATAATAACATTGTCAATAAACCATCACTAAAGACCAAAGGGAGATGAACTCCTCTATTAGATAATATCAAATGGTAAAATATATTGGATTTAAATTGTTTTTCTTTCACTAAATTAATGAATCTCTATCAGTGAATGAAAATGCTTATCCATTTCTAAAATGTATAATCGTGGTTGAATGGTTAAAATAATAAACCTATAATATCATTTGGGATTTCCTAGTATCAATTTAAATCATGCTGATTACAAGGTTTATCAGTATCCAGCACACACTAGGTACTCTAATAAAGAAAATTAATATCTTGTAATTGCATAGTTTTTTAAAAATTATAAAGCACTTTCACATATCACATTTCCCTAGATCTTTCTAACAACCTTATGCTGTTGTAAAATGAAATGAGCCCTTCACACTGCAAGCATGTGAAGGTTTAAGTTAAAAAATCAGTCTATAAAAAATGCCATTTATGATAGAAATGTAAACAGGTTCTGCAAATTGGTAATTGTTCTAGGTGGCTGATGACTCTGACACATAAACTAACATACACATGACTCTCCTAAAATGAGAGGTTAAATTGAAATAGCTGAGCATATGAATAAATAAATAAATCATACTGAATTTTCATACTGAAGTTTTAATGAATCTAAACACAGAACTTCTCTCTCATAATAAAGATCATTGATATTCCATATACTCTATCATTTCATGGTCACAGCCCATATGACCAAATTACATGCAAGAATGAATGAGCTGGATCATACTCACCATAATTACAATTTAACACACTTGGAAGACTGTACAGGACAACTCATATAGAATTAAAGTAGTTACAGAGTAACTGTATATTTTAGTAGAGAAAATGCATATGGTATGAGCTAAAAAAAGAAATGCCCAATCACAATCAGAAATTTGAATTTGATGCTTGAGGCTGGTGCAGTGGGATGACCCAGAGGGAAGGTACGGAGAGGGAGGTGGGAGTGGGGTTCAGAAAGGGGAACACGTGTACACCCATGGCAGATTCATGTTGATGTATGGCAAAACCAATACAATATTGTAAAGTAATTAGCCTCCAATTAAAATAAATAAATTTATATTAAAAAATAAAATAAAATAACAGTTCCTCTTGTTCTGTGATTCTCATGTTATTGGTGAATTATTTGGCCTCAAAGCATGGTTGAATGCGATCCTGAGGATAAATTTTCCTGACTCCAAGCCCTTTGACCTTCTCACTGACCCATCCCTACTTCTCATAAGATGTATTAAATCCCATTTTGGATGCAGTATTCATCTTCAACTCTCTTATGTTTTTAGTCAGACAGCTAAGGTCTGATAATGTTTTGAATTCTGTTTCCTATAACCTTCTGACAATGTTGTGTAGTCCATTGATTTTTTTTCTTCTTTTGGAAGTGGGAGAGCTTTTAAAATGCCATTTAGATAACAAAAATGATACTATGTTTACAAAGTTTACCTTATAGAACTCATTTCTTCAAATTGTGAAAGAATGCAACTTAGATTTGAAATATCTCTATTACCATCTCATTTCAGCATTAGCATTCTATGATTTTAAAGCATTTTAAATTGCTTTATCTAAATTAATACTCACTAAAATATGACTTCAATTTTAAAAACATATTTTAAAGAAAGGTTAAAAAATTGAAGTCATTTCACTAGTGCATAAAATATTAGTAAATATCTAATTTCTGTCTTTTTTTCATGAAACAATTTTAGAAAGAAGTGTCTGTTCCCCAACACCCTCACTGGAAGAATGGAAGGATAAAAGCAATGCAGTGAGGAGTGAACAGAATATTAGATTTAGCTTATTTTAAAATTACATGATAGAAATTGTACGACCTTTCAATGTTAATTTCTTTAAACATGACTATCCAAATAGCAATTACAAAGTCTTTACTCTTATGCCAGACTATGTCAATTATTGTGGTAGACTCAGATACGGCCTTTCCTTCAAAGACTTCATCAGCTAACACAAAAAATATTAATAGATATGTTAACAAATGTGATTATTCCATGGGATAGGAACATTTTTAAGGAAAATATGTGACATGTAACACAGTATGAATATACCAGAGCTATCTGTTAACTCATCTTCAGTTCATAAGACAATTTTCACTGAGGAGCTAACTTTGAATCTTGAAGAAGGCACAGCACAGGGAGCTCAGCTGGTGCTCTGTGGTGACCTAGATAGATGGGATGGTGGGGAGGGTGGGCGCAAAGTCCAAGAGGGAGGAGATGTATGTATGCATACAGCTGGTTCACTACACTGTACAGCAGAAACTAACACAACATTGTAAAGCAACTGTATCTCAATTAGAAAAAACTATTCACCAAACAGAATAAAGCCTAAGAGTACTTAAATATAATTATACAGGTTTGTGATTCAAGACAGAAAAGTTGTGTCTTGAAGACACATAGTTGTGTAAATCAGCAACCATAGGGCTTGATATAATGTTGTTATTTTTCCCCCCAAGAATTTCATGGAAAAAACAAACTCAGATGCTGTTCCTAGCTTGAAGCCCTCCAACATGTTCTCTTTATGATTTGTACTTTGGTTTGATTTTTAAACAATAATAATAATACCTAAAACAGAAAAAAGCTCCCTGAGTAGTATATAAATTAGTCACTAATTCTTTTGTAGTGACTACTTAATTCTATTCAAAACACAGGCATATTGCTTTTGAAAACAATAATATTCCTAAAAACACACAGTTTAAATAACAAAATATATAAATAAATGAAATCTGTTGGAGTTTCTCTAATTTTTAAAGGTCAATGTTCTAAAGGTAGGTTAAAAATAAACTTATCAACTTCAGAAATCTTAAATACTATCTCCCATAATCAACCCTTGTTGATGTGTTCATTATGAAGTATGAGTTGACAGTGAATTGATAGCAGTGAATATTATCATACTGAAAAGTTATAAGCTCTACTTTTTTAAAATAACATTTCCTGTTGGATCTATTAATTTTTCAATCAACACATTGATATTTCATTGTACAGTAGGTAGTGATCTACTGTATTAGTAAATTATTATAATTTTGATGGTTTGATTAAGTTTATATTTCTTGTTAATAAGAGGTATGAGTATGACCAACAAAGTAAATATCTAAATGACTCTATAATCTAGTGACCAGTGGGTTAAATAAGCAGTTTTTATAAAGACACACTAACCAGTCAACCATTATGTTTAGAAACAAGAAACAGAAAGTAATGAGATTATTAAAGGTATCTATTTGTTTTAGACTTAGCCCATGCAAAAGAAATGTGAAATGAATGGCTGGCAGAGGTAATGAGGTTGCCTATCTTGAGAAACCTATATGCAGGTCAGGAAGCAACAGTTAGAACTGGACATGGAACAACAGACTGGTTCCAAATAGGAAAAGGAGTACGTCAAGGCTGTATATTGTCACCCTGCCTATTTAACTTATATGCAGAGTACATCATGAGAAACGCTGGACTGGAAGAAGCACAAGCTGGAATCAAGAATACCAGGAGAAATATCAATAAGCTCAGATATGCAGATGACACCACCCTTATGGCAGAAAGTGAAGAGGGACTAAAGAGCCTCTTGATGAAAGTGAAAGAGGAGAGTGAAAAAGTTGGCTTAAAGCTCAACATTCAGAAAACTTAGATCATGGCATCTGGTCCCATCACTTCATGGGAAATAGATGGGGAAACAGCGAAAACAGTGGCAGACTTTATTTTGGGGGGCTCCAAAATCACTGCAGATGGTGACTGAAGACATGAAATTAAAAGACACTTAGTCCTTGGAAGGAAAGTTATAATCAACGTAGATAACATATTCCATAGCAGAGACATTACTTTGCCAACAAAGGTCCATCTAGTCAAGGCTATGGTTTTTCCAGTGGTCATGTATGGATGTGAGAGTTGGACTGTGAAGAAAGCTGAGAGCCGAAGAATTGATGCTTTTGAACTGTGGTGTTGGAGAAGACTCTCGAGAGTCCCTTGGACTTCAAGGAGATCCAAGCAGTCCATTCTAAAGGAGATCAGCCCTGGGTGTTCTTTGGAAGGAATAATGCTAAAACTGAAACTCCAATACTTTGGCCACCTCAGGCGAAGAGTTGACTCATTGGAAAAGACTCTGATGCTGGGAGGGATTGGGGGCAGGAGGAAAAGGGGACGACGGAGGATGAGATGGCTGGATGGCATCACCGACTTGATGGATATGAGTTTGAGTGAACTCCGGGAGTTGGTGATGGACAGGGAGGCCTGGCGTGCTGCGATTCATGGGGTCACAAAGAGTCGGACACAACTGAGCGACTGAACTGAACTGATGACTGAGGATATTAAGACTGGACAAGACAATAGTCTTGCTAAAGTCAAAGACCAAATCAATCTATAATTCAACAATAAAAGATCATATGTCAAAATATTACAGGTGGCAAAAGCTTTGTGTTCCTCTATAAGTAATATCAGTTTTCCCTTTTCTGCCAGCTTTGAAGATTTCCTTTTCTTCACTGGATTTGGGCACTTGATTATCATGTGTCTTGGTGTAGTTGTCTTTATGTTTTGTACCCTTAGAGTTTATTCAGCTTCTTGGATCTGTGAGTTTATTATTTTTACCAAATTAGAAAAAAATGACTATTATACATTCAAATATTTTCTCTGCCTCCTTCCCTCCATCAGAGACTCTAATTCCATATATATCAGGCTTGATATATACTTGAAACTGTCCACAGCTCACTGATGATCTGCTCATGTATTTGTTGTGGTTGTACTTTTTAATTTCCTCTCTGTGTTCCTTTGTTGATCACTTCTATTGCCACAATTTCAAGTTCACTCATCTTTTCTTCCTCAATGTCTAATCAACTGTTAATCCTACTCAGTGTATTTCCTATCTTATACATTGTATTTTTCCATCTCTAGATGTTTGATTTGGGTGCTTTTTCACATCTACCATGTCTCTACATATTTTTAAATATACAGAATAGTTATAACAGTGTTCCATGTCCTTTTCTGCTAATTCTATCATCTGTGTCAGTTCAGGGTTCACTGTGATGTGTTAATTCTCCTTATTTAGGCATCTTATATTTCTGCAGCTTTGTGTATCTGGTACACATCTTGCTGGATGATGAACAGAGAGGTCACAGAAGATACTTGGAAAAATATAGAGCACTTTGCTCTATAAGCTTATTGGTTATCTTAGATAAGTATTCTCAATGGAATTCAATAGACATATACCTCAGATATATTAATAAGAAGATAATGGCAACAACATGCCCTTGTGTTCAATCCATATTTTATGTGTTCAATCATAATTTATCTAACAAATACTTTCAAACACATATTTTATTTATATCCCTTTTTCACTATTAACAAATAACATAATTCTGAACTTCCTTGTGCATCTTGATGATTTCCCTAAATTCATAGTTGAGGTAGTTTAAATTCAAAGATAATGAACATTACAAAGGCTTTGAATACATGTTGCCAATCTCTCCTCTTCTCATGCAGATTAATTTAGAATATTTTGAAAATATTTATGTAGTGATAAGATTTAAATGAAATAAAAATTATTTTCTTGAATTTTTAGTTAACCTGGGGGTATCCATCTAAACAATCCATTTCTATATAGTCATTTGAAACAATAATTCCTATTTAAAACACTTATACACTGGAATAGAATCATATTTTTTTCAATTTTTGTGTGGAAAAAGTATTGGGAAAAAATGATGATTTAATCACATTGTTTGTTATTTTAATTGAGTCGATTTACCATGCATCCCTTACTGAATGAGAGTATGCTCTAAGCAAAACATATGCATTCTGAATTATCCAAGTTACTAGATAAACCCGCAATTAAAACTACTTGACTAGAGAAGAATATAATATAGTATTATCATGGTAAAAACATCTTTTGTGTTTATTTACATCTCACAGTACATATAACAATCAAAGTTATAGCCAAAAAGCCTCAGTGCCTAACACACTGCTTGGCACTTAATGGGTATTCAATAAATATTTGTTGAATGAATTAACCTGTTCAGGAGAAAATAAAATAGATCACCATCACATTCCCTCTTGTGGATGAAGAGCCTGTTTTGCAAGCTAGTCCAAAAATCAATAGTAAAATAATTACCTTAGGATTTTAATAAATTTGAAAATAAACTTTAAAAGTCTAAATTAGGTTTTGTATCAGTTTCTTTGACTCTAAAGTGTAATACTTTGCTTTCTAAAATGAACCTAAAAAAACATTTTTTTTTTCACCAGAAAAGCCAAGTATTCTTTAGACACCAGGTGTGTGTGTGCTCTGTCACTAAGTTGTGTCCAACTGTTTTGCAACCCCAAGGACTGTAGCCCTCTAGGTTCCTCTGTCCATGGGATTTTCCAGGCAAGAATACTAGAGTGGGTTGCCATTCCCTTCTAGACACCATAGTATATCTTTAATGCATAGTTACAGAATAAATGTGGTTCCCAGTAATACCCACAATTTCATCTCACCTATTACAAATGTTCATCCAACATAAGCATTTTTTAGACTGGTCAAAATCAACACCTCTATTAAACAGCATTTTCCTTCAGTCAATATTTTTTCTCATTCAAACATTTACTTTCAGCAATTCTAAAACTCCAGAGATCTAAATATAGGCAACCTCAACTTGAAAAAATTCACAGCTAAAACTAACATATACTCTATGCCAATCTGTGCACCAGCTGTGGATTAAAATGTGCTGAAAAGCAGAACATTTTGTCTCTCTTCAATGATCAAATAGTCGCCTGCAGCATATACAGCTCTCCATTTAATGGGAGGAGGGTGGTGTGGCAGGAGAGGGAAAAGAATCTAGATAATTTTGTTTAGAGGTGTCCAGAGGTGCTGAAAACTGCTTAATTTATTGTTATCACCTGGATCTTTAAACAAAAACCTCTGAGTGCAGGGAGAGCAGAACTAGACGAGTTAGATTCTTGGAAGGAGAGTATCCTTCTGACTTCTTTGAATTACTTTCAGATTTGCTTCCTGTTTATTTTCTGGCAAACACTAAAAAATATGTGCCCAAGTGAGGTAGTAACTGCACATTTCCAAGTTAAAATGACAGATTTATTACAGGGACAAGCATTAGCCAAAGAGTTTATTTATTATTTTAAGTCTCTTGAAAAATGTGCATGCATTTTTATATGAACATAGTATTTACCAATGTGAATTCTTCTAATATTTGCAGCATAAAATTGCTCAATCTTTTTTTCTAGAATCCCATAGATACCAAATTCTTTACTTATTCATTCATTTTAAATGACCTCCAAAACTGTACAGGGATTATCTAGCGTGGGATGTCTTACTTAAAGAGACTGGATGTTAACATGACCTGCTTAATAGATCAACTGAAGCATAGTATCAAAAAGAAAAGGAAAAAATTCTTAGAATTTTTATAAATTCATGCTGAATATTTATCCAGTATTTTTCAGAATGGTCATAGTCTACTAGAGACTTTTGTCTGGTGGCAGAACAATTTGTTTTACTTATTTAGCTCTTAAAATGTAAGCTCTGCTGTCTTCTAACTACTTGGCAAAACAGAATATTTGCAATCCTAATCAGAATTTGTTTCATCCCATGTTAATGAACTATAACTTAAATGCTTCACCATAATTTTATAAAGACAAAGTACACGAATCTTAATTAGATTGCTAAATTTGGAATAATTATTCACCGAGAGTCAAAATGAAAATCTTACACTAAATGAAAAACATATTTAAGGAAAAATATTTGTACATATGTGTGTCAAATTAAAACATGAAGAATTTTTATCTTTAGATAATGTATATTTTTAAAAATAGAACTATTGAAAAACAAAGCAATATAAGTTACATCTTTATTATTATTATTTTAACAGGATTTTATATTTTAAAAATACTCAGTTTTACTATCTCATTTTGAACTTTACAACTACACTTTGAGATACAAAAGACAGATACTATTATACTTAATTTCTAGATAAGAGGACAGATATAGAAATGAAGTGATTCTACAAGTCTTAAAGCCAATTTTATTGTATTCTTTTTCATTTTTTTTTTACTTCAAAATGATATACACATGCATACTCACATCCACTGAATTACAAAAGATAGTCAAATAAAAATTAGACTCAAATTTTGCATGTTTCTTAAAGGGATAAGAAAGCAAAAATTGCTATATGCATTAAAATAAAATAACATAGGCAATTAGTTCAACTAAAGTCATAGCATGGGGAAAAAGTGGGAAGAATTCATAGATGATTAGAATTTTAAAAGTGGTTGTTGTCTTTCTTTCCTCCCAGTACACACACACACAGCCCTAATCAGGAATCTAAATGTGAATTTCACTAAAACAAGGCCACAACAAGGAAGTTAAAAGCAATATGGTATAGGTTAAGAACCACTTCATTATAATCAGCCCATTTCAGTTGACCTTTTAGGCATGATCAGAGGTTTTATCACAGAATTTCATAGTATCCCCCTTACCCACACCAGGCAACTTATATTCTCTATCCTTGACTAATTTACAAAAGGATACATTATTAAATATGCCATGTCACAGCTACCATTTATGCTTCCATTTAGGCTAGTCTTTTGTTGAAGCCAGTACATAACACTCATCTTAATGGAATCATATCCAAAAAAGATCAGACTTTCTTTTAAATTCAACATCAAAACCCCTCTGGAATAACTAGTTACAATGTTTTCTTCATTTGAGTTTCAAGTATCACCTAATCAGAAATCAGAGATAAACATTACTCACCCCAGAGAATTTGCTCTGAAAATAAAAGTGGCCAAGTGTTGAGCTCAGTTAAATAGTAGCCTATATTACCTAGGGTTATGAATGTCCCAGGTGCCCTCACATTTTTTGTCTAACAACACCTCATGGCGTCTTAAATGCCCAGTAGATCTAAGATTCTAAAGGTCACTGAAGAAATGCCAATGTTATCCGCATACACATTAACATATCTAACGCATCCAGTGTTTATCAGCTATCAACACCTCAACTTGGATTCAAGTAATCAGTTAAATCAGTCACCTAGCAGGGGACCTGAGAGAACAAAATATAGGACTTGTACATTTTAGTTAAGAGGAAAAACGTGACAAACCAGAGTTAGGAAAGGTAGGTATAATTTGGAAAATAAGGTGAAGGGCAACCAGAGGTTTCAGGGAGGGACTACACCCTGGGGGAATAAATCACTCTCTTTGCTTTCTCCAGCTTCATGAAAAACTGCAGGTCTACATTCATCCTTGGTTCTAAGCCAGCCATTGCAATTTATGCAATAAACCGACAGATTCAATATTTGGTTTCTCAAATGTTCATGAAATCCCAGCATCTAGTCCACCATATATATGCACAGGAGCCTACGGAGCTGCCATGGAGCTGTTTCCACATTAAGGTTTCCAACACGTGGTGTATCGGGGGAGGGAGGAGCATTGCCAAAATGTGATACCTGCCTTAGTTTTCCTGCAAATTCTTTTGTCTTTGAACAAAGCTGAAGCTCAGGTGTATTATGTCCACCACCACTGAATGCTGGGTAAAGAGAAAACAGGAGAGGAACACCTTCATCATTACATACTGTGAGAAGCAAGAAGTTTGACCTGAGAGGGGAAAGGTAGAGTCTTGAGCAAGAAGTGGGTAATTGGTGCCTTCCAGCCAGAGGAGGCACCAGTCTATACTTCAAAGAAGATCCAGGAAATTTACTCCCCTGAACGAAAAACAGAAATATGAGATGAGTTACCTGCACAGCCTGATTTATTTAGATTTATTCTTCCTGGAGGAGTCTTTTTTTTTTCTTCCCAATATATATATTTTTTCTTTTCTATAAGTAATTCATGTTAACTAGAGATGACTTGGAAAACATACAGATGAAACTATACATCACCTGAGATTCTACCACCTGGAGATAATCACTAATAACATCTTCGTGTATTTCTTCACAATCTGTTCCTTTCCTCTGCATATATAGGTGTAGATAAAAATACAAAAATAGAGATATTTTGCCTCATAAGGTACATATGGTTGTTTAACCCTTTTTTATCCCTCAATTATTTTCTATGAATATTTTCCTAGTCACTCAGATTCTGTAACATGATTTAAAGGCTACTGGGGTCAGGTATGGTGTATAGTGAGCTGCCTATGGGTGCTCATGACCCAAGAAACTCATGGGCAAATTGATATTGCCCAATCCTCACCACTCTCCTCCTTTGAATATTGGAACACTCAGAGTCTTGACTCTTAGCCAAGATGAGCTGCCCTGAGCCAAGTCCCCAGTGTGACACCACCTGACGCTGTATTACACAACCTACACTTCCCTCAAGCCTACAACACTGAACCTACCTGGTAAAAAAGGAAACATTTGCTCCACTGAACACAATCTCTGAATGCTTGCCTTGGACTGCCTGACCAGCTGTGCCAGAGTTAAGAACTTTGGCAGCCCCATTTCTTCAGCCCCACCTGGTCCTGTTTTCCACCCTGCCTGTCCTCATGGGTGAAATACCAGCACATCCTCTTTCCAAGTCTGTTTTTATGATGAGAAGTGTACAGAGGGAGTGTATATAAAAATGAGCTGTCATGCATTATATTATCTTGTCTGGTGATCTCTGTACTGTTAAGTGGGTTTTAGTCTGGCAGTACCTGATGTAGATCTCACAAAGAGAGGGAATCTTCTTTGGCCTTTTTGAATATTCATTCAATATTCATTATTAATATTATTTTTAATTTTGCTGCTCCAGCAGGCCCTTGCCTCAGGGATCAAGGTTCACTGCCCTGGCTCTCCTACTCCTGTACACACAGAGTCCAGCATCCAATGTCCTTGGAGTGATCCTCTATGAGTGGTTTTGAACTAGGTTTTCTCGACATGTGATAGACATGCCTGGGTGATGGGCAAGGGGATGCCTGTTTCCTGGGAGGAGAGGATCTCTGTGCATACCTGGAGTTAGGCATGCCCTGCTGGGCTAGCATGATAGCCTCTTGGTGGGACTGCTGGGGACTGGCTAGGAGAGGCTTTGCAGCACCACCCAGTCAAATATTTTTTGAAGTATAGTTGATTTACAATGTTGTGTTGGGCTTCCCTGGTGGAACAGTGGTAAAGATTCCACGTGCAATGCAGGAGACACAGGTTTGAGCCCTGGGTCAGGAAGATCCCCTGGAGGAGGGCATGGTAACCCACTCCAGTATTCTTGCTTGGAGAATCCCATGAACAGAGGAGCCTGTTGGGCTACAGTCCATAGGGTTGCAAAGAGACACAGCTGAAGCGACTGAGCATGCATGCACATCCTGTTAGTTGCAGGTGTACAGCACAGTGATTCATGTTTGTATATGGCTTCCCGGTGGCTCAGCTGGTAAAGAACCCACCTATCAATGCAGGACACAAAGAGATGCAGGTTTGATCCCTGGGTTGGGAAGATCCCCTGGAGAAGGAAATAGCAACCTACTCCAGGATTCTTATCTGGAAAATTCCATGGACAGAGGAGCCTGGCAGGCTACAGTCCATGGAGTCCCAAAGAGCTAGACAGGACTAAGCATGCACACACGTGCACACACACACATATGATGTATGTACATTATATATATACACACACTTTTCAGCTTATAGGGAATACTTCCTTTCCTTGAATCTCAAAGATTTAAATTCTTCTCCTTCCATTTTCTGCAGCACCTGACACATTACAGGCTAGGATCCTTAGGATTTTACCATTTCTGTCCCACATGCCCTTCAGCCCCACCAATGTCCAGTGTATATTCCTTCTCATTAAAATATGTCTATTGCCACCTACCTCAAAATACATAAATTTTTGCAGTGAATGAGTTAAAGGATGAAACATGATAAAATGCAAATTTTTTCCAGTCTGCAGCAGTTCAATACATAAATTATGTCTTTGATCCTGGCAACTCTTCAGCAACTAAAAAGATGTTTGAAATAGGAAAACAGGAAATGCCACAGAGAAATGTGTCTCTTTGTTTTTTTGGAAAAAAACCTTCCCAGCAGAGGCAGCACAGTAGTGAAATATGCCAGTTTAAGAGTCACCAAACCTTGGAACTGAATTCCTGCTTCTGCCACTTGCTTGGTATAGCAAAGTACTTAACCACACTAAGCCTCAATTTCCTCATCATGAAATGAGAGTACAGGACATCACTCAGTATAACTCTAAGAATTAGAAATAACATATGTAAAGCATTTAGCACAGTGCCCTCACACAGTGACACTGGGTTACAGGGCTATTGTTATCAGTACTTCACAACTTTGTGTTGTATGAATTTTCATCCCGATTGTATCTATACATTATCCTCATATTATGCTCACCATACTAAGAGAAGTTAAATAACTTGTCCAGATTAGAATCAAGGTGAGAGCTTAACTCCAAAACTGTTCTTGACTGTGTTCTGGAGCCCTGGGAGGACTCAAATACAGAATAGCATCTTAGCAGTTTCCATAAACAATGTAAGGCCATCCAAAGGGACACTTGGCAGATGGAACAATATTTGGTACCAGGATGTGGCTCAAAAGGAAGAACCAAGGCAAAGTGAGGGCTGGGAGCACTGACACAGCTACAACTGCAGTAACTCAGGGACGTGTAAGCTTAAGGAGCCACAGGCAAGAGAGTAGGAAGGATAAGGAAGGTGGGCGGAACCCAGCAGATTAGGGGCTTGTGAGAAGAAATTACTATAGGAGATCCCAAAAGAGGATCCATATGCAGCAAATACTGATGAAGGGACCTAATTCAGACCACATTTCAAAAATATTTTACTTTTTTATGTTGGGAAAGACATTTTATTTTATTAAACATTTATTTATTTGACACAGGTCAGGAATCTTTTCCTGGATGGAAAGGATTGGCACAAGAGAAAATTATAGTGCTCCAACCGGGAGATTGAGCTCCAGCCAGAAGTAAACAGCAGGATGCACAGCAAACCCAAGCTTTTGGATCAAGCCAGCATGGGGGCAGGAAAGAGAAGAGAAGGAAGGTTAGGGTGTACAGCCTCACAGGGAAGGCTCCTGCAGCTTTGGTCATAGGTTTCTTTGTAGCAAAGAAATTGAGGAGCAGCGGGGAAGCCTGACAAATGGGACTAGATCAATCCTTTGCTGAGAGTCTTAATTCTAAGCCTCTTCAGGTAGAGGGAGTGAGGCAATTGGTATGTTTTCTAATGTAGTCAAGAATCCTTCAGGAACAGGCAGGAGATGGAGTCTGCATTTGAAGACTTAATTGCATATCTCCAGAAGTGTTGCAGAAAACAACAGTAGGGAAAATGAGGCCCAGATTGGACGCCCAACCTCATTCAGCATAAGTAGAAATGCTTAAAAATAGATTTTCAAATAAGGACGTAGACAACACAGCACCTCTAGCCCTAAATAGAGAGACGATCTCTGGAAAGGTCTTTTAGCCTAAGATGAATATTCACAAGTGATGTTAGCAGAGGGTCCATTCCCCATAGCACAAGGTACTGAACCCCAAGAGAGTAAGAAACAAATGCAAGACACTACATGTTAGAGCTTAAAGTCTAGATCAGGAGTTATGAGGCATATACATTCATCTTGAGTATTCAGACTTTAGATGTTAGTATAATTATTATAGGAAGTCAGTTAGAGCAAGAATATGAAGAATCCTGCACTAACTTACTGCTGAGACTTCAAGGTACTCAGCTGACTTCAGCATGGATTCGTCTCCTGACAGAGACAATACTCTGAAGACAGAGCAAAACACAGAGGATAAGAGGTGGGTATCCTTGGCGGGGTGAAGAATTACACGTCCAATAAAGATTTATAAATAAATTGTGGAAAAATAATTGCATGTCTAGGTGTGCAGGGTGACCAAGAGTGAAACCAAGTGTCTCTATATAATGTTTAGTAAGAGAGTGGGATCACTAGATGACAATATCATGGATGTTTTAGGGTATTAAATTACCTTAGATATTGAGGTTTTCCATCCATATGGTTGTTCCTGCCTCTCATCCTCTTGCCTGCTACTCCCTTTTCCATGATGGATTATGGTTATTGAAGACTTTGACATAGCAGACTACCCACCTCAGCTCTCCCAAGAGGGTCCATAATGATTATGATAATAATGCCATCTATGCCAACAATAGCCTCTGTTACTAATAGTGAAGCATCTATTTCTACTACCACTACTTGCCATTATTATTCCTAATGTCATTAACAACACTACCATGTGTCACTACTACTCATACTGTTATTATGATTACTACTATTATTATTAACAGTACAACTGTTAACCACTATTATTCTCTACTATGATTAGCTTGAAGTAAGTATCTTTTATGTGCCAGACAATATTTATAGTCTATTTAAATATAATCCTCTCCATTTATTTAATGGCATTATAATATAAATAATATCATCAACATTTAACATTTAAGGTGGCTAAGTGGCTTGGCCGAAACCATCCAGCTATTAAACATTTGAAACAGATTCCAATCCAGATCTTAGAGATTTCAAAATTTAGTCTGTATCTACTCCACCATGGCCATCTCCCATCTCTCCCATGGGAGAGCATCTTAAATTGTGCATTTTAACTGTGTTTACATTTTAATATGATACTCCTATGAAAGCTCATTTACAATTATTTATATTTTAAAATATTTAGAAAATTACAGGAAGCACAGGACAAAAACTTCTTTTTTCTGAGTCACTTGAGAATAATTTGTCCTCCTGATGCTCCAATATCCTTTCTATGAATCCTTTCAAACTAGTTTCTGGATCTTCTTGACATGATCCAGTGATTCTGTGACCTTGGTTTGACACTTAAGGGTATTTTTCCTCATAACCAATACAATGATCAAAATAAGAAAGCTAACATTGATATGTTACGATCATTTAATCCTTAAATCCCATTCACGTTCTGCTAATTGTTCCTATAATGTCCTTTATAAAAAAAATAAATTAGCTCAGAATTACATGTTGCATTTAGCTATCATATCTATTTATTCTTCTTCACACTAGAATTGCTCCTCAGTTCTTCCTTAATTTTTATGACCTTGATGCTTTTAAAAAGCAGTTATTTTGTAAAATATCCCTTAGTTGAGGTTTGTCTGATGTTTCCTCATGATCAGACTCAGGTTGTGTTTTTTTGATGGGAATATCACAAGTGTGATGCTCTGGTTTCCTAATTGCCTCTTATTAGGTGGCCCACAACTTATATTTATCCTATGACTGATGATGTTCACTTTGATCACTGACTGAAGTAGTATATACCAGGATTTTCCTTAATAAAGTAAATTTTCCTAACCCCTCTTGTAATTAATAAACACTTTACAGGGAGATATTTTAAAATCATGTAAATTTCCTTTTTTTCATCAAAGTTTTATTTATGATTTCCTAACATACTGAATGGGAGAAGGCAATGGCACCCCACTCCAGTACTCTTGCCTGGAAAATCCCATGGACGGAGGAGCCTGGTAGGCTGCAGTCCGTGGGATCGCTAAGAGTCGGACACGACTGAGCTACTTCACTTTCACTTTTCACTTTCATGCATTGGAGGAGGAAATGGCAACCCACTCCAGTGTTCTTGCCTGGAGAATCCCAGGGATGGCGGGGCCTGGGGGGCTGCCGTCTATGGGGTCGCACAGAGTCGGACACGACTGAAGCAACTTAGCAGCAGCAACATACTGAATAAGTTCCATTCTGTTACTGTCATTATCCATTTTGATGCTGAAATTAATCCCAATTTGTCTAGTGGGAATCCTTTCAAACTAGTTTCTGGATCTTCTTGACATGATCCAATTATTCTGTGACCTTTGGTTTGTTTGTTCCTGGAACAAGTAAGATTTTTCCAAGCTGATGTATTCTCTGCCTCAGTTCTTAAATCAAATACTTATCTAACAAGGCTTGGTTTCTTTCACTGGAGAAGGACAGTAAGAATCCATGATCTGAGCACTAGGTCCATTCATTGATGATAAAGTTTTGCTGCTCCCAGGCCTCTCAGTAGAGAGAGCTAGTGAAAGTATGTATGAGTGTGTGTATGCTTGTGTGTATGTACTTAATTTACATTTATATCTATTTCCTTATGTATCTGTATGCATTAAAACTTCAGGCCCCTTTCTAGTTTTATTCCTTTCCACATTTCTGGTTCTCTTTTGATACCTGGATGGCTTTATCCTTAACATAGTTACTTATTTGATGAACCCCCTCAATATAACCAGTCTTCCATCTCCAGTCTTACACTGATGCCCTCCTCACCTTACTTAGACTCTGACTCATACTAGGCTGCTCCCATGATCTGTGCAAAAGACACCTTTCCTCTCTCAATCTCTGGTATTCCCAGTGAAACAACTTATTCAAGTATGAATAAACACATCTATAACTTTAAATAATTATGATCTACATTTTTCAGTACTTTAGAAATAGTTGGCTTCAGCAGTTTTATATTTAGCTTCCATTAAAGAATGATTCTTCACTGTGATACATATTCAATTATATTTGCTTGGGGAAGGGCTTGGCCCTGAGGCCTAAATTCTGCCTGTAGCCTCTTGGTGTAGAGCCCAGCAAGCTAAGAATGGTGATTTTTTTTCCTCACATTTTTCAAGAGATGGAACATATATTAGATATATATGTCCATGTCTATATCTATGTTGTTCACTCACTCAGTTGTGTCTGACTCTTTGCGACCCCATAGACTGCAGCACACCAGGCTTTCCTGTCCTTCATTATCTTCCTGAGTTTGCTCAAACTCATGTCCATTGAGTTGGTGATACCATCCAACCATCTTGTCCTCTGTAATCCCCTTCTCCTCCTGCCTTCAATCTTTCCCAGTATCAGGGTCTTTTCTAATGAGCCAGCTCTTCCAATCAGGTTTCCAAAGTATTGGAGCTTCAGCTTCAGCATCAGTCCTTCCAATGAAGATTCAGGGTTGATTTCCTTTAGGATGGACTGGTTTGATCTCTATCTCTATTTATCTACCTAGCTACCTATCTATCTATATTTCCATACGTGACCTGGAAATCCATAAGTATTTACTATCTGGTTCTTTACCAAAAAATGTTTGCCAACCCAGACCTGGGATTTCTGAGTGCTCTGTCCACTTGGCCAACTCATTTACCTGGTGGTAGTGACATACCACTTCCCAGATAGTGCTAGTGGTAAAAACCTGCCTGCCAATACAGGAGATGTAAGAGACACAGGTTTGATCCCTGGGTCAGGAAGATCCCTGGGAGAAGGAAATGGCGATCCACTCCAGTATTCTTGCCTGGATAATCCCACAGACAGAGGAGCCTGGCAGGCTATAGTCGATAGAGTCACAAAGAGTTCTGTAGATAGAAGTCTTACCGGGCTAACATCAAGGTGTCAGCAGAGCTACACTCTTTCTGGAACTCTAGGGGATTAACTGTTTTCTCAGTGACATAAAATGAAATGTTTCTGAACTGCTTAAAAACTCAAGGACTCTAAGTAAGTTGCAAAGAACCACTGAAATTGCTCTCTCACCAAAACAGAGATAATGAACAACTTAAAAAATCATCAGTGAGAAAAGGATAGTTCTAAGGATAAAATCTAAGTCACCCTACTCCTTGTCTTAGATTAAACTTGCTAAGCTCCATTAGCCCCTGATTTGCATGGCCATTAACAGAAGGCTGGCCTCCAACACTATTTATTTCAATCAACATCCTCTTATGTAAACTCCTAATGCTTGATTATATGAGTTTGTACAAGTACTGAATTAATTGAGTATAACCCATAATTCAAATTCAACATTAAGTCCATTTTGAACTAAAATATGATTGATTGTGAGAATTGTGGAACCCTGGAACTAGAGTATATCAACAGAACAGGGTCATTATTTTTGAGTTACATGCCAAATATTAACAGAGTGGGAGGATCAAATTGCCACCTTTGGCCTAATACATATGGTATCCACTTATTTATAAACCTTGTGTATTTGGTTTACTGCTTTTTATTAGAAACCCATAAGCCTGGTTTCTTAAAGGCAAAACTGTATTGTCTGGATGGAGAAAAGGAAATCTTATTTGTATTCAAACAAAAATAAAGAGGAAGGTACAGAAACAGTTCCACAGTCCTGCTAACAAAGGCATGCTTCACACACTGTCCTTTCTTCACTGACACAAGACAAAGAAAAGCTGTGCTCAGCATTTTGTTTATCAATTTAAGTGCATCAATTCTATTTTTCACATATTGGGACCTCCTTGCCTTAAAAAAAGGAAAAGAAGAAATCTCTCCTTTCAAAGAAAGGTTTTAAATAGCTGCAGTCTGTTTGTTTGTTTGTTTGTTTTTTTAAATTTCCAATTTCCTTTCCTACCCAAGCAGTGCCCCAGACAGAGGTACATAAAGAAAAGATAACATGAGCAGGGGAAAGGAACAACAAAATATAGACAATTTTCACGGTGCCACGAATTCATATTCTACTATTAGTTTATATCCTCACTTAACAGTTTGGGCTAAAATGTGAGTTCCGGTGTGATGCTGGTACTAATTGCCTTGAATAATTCATGCTTTATCACTCTCTGGGGCCTTTCTGGAGCCAGGCTTCTGGAAGCCATATTTGGTACTTCAGAACACACAACTGATGATTCTCAAGGCTACAAACTATACATTGAGATGCAGGTTTTTGATTCAGTAAGCTGGGAACGCCAGGACAGAGGAGAAACTGGAGAACAGTACCCAGTCCAAGAAACTGGCTGGTGCTCAGTGCATCTCATACTCTAAGACTGGAATCTTACCTGGATTGGTGGATTGTGGCTGTTCATGCTCTTTAACAAGGCTAAAGAAAGCCCTCATTGCAATTTTTGCTTTCTTTGGCCCAGGAGAAAAATTCTGAAGTTGCTGATGACTTGAAATAGGTCCTGGAGAGAATAAAGAAAGAAAATTAGAAATATATATGTATATTTTAAAAATACCTCACTCAACTGCCTTGTCTGCGTAATAACAGTGAACATGACTGTCACTCTGAAGACATATTAGCTCATTTAGGTAATTAGTGTGAGCAGCATGTTTCCCTACTTATTACATTCAATTATAGGGTTCTCACTTTGTCATTACTGGAGTGTCTTAATGTGACTTGTAATTAGTGTAATTACAATCCAATGTTAATTATATCTGCCACTTAGACATAATTTTATATAGTAATGGTCTCTAATCTCAATAACCTTATTATGTTGTTTATTCAAACAGGAATTAAGTCTTCTTTCATGCATCAAATATGGAGATTACAAAAAAGTACTGCTTGTGTCATTTTGGTAGTTATGACAAGGGAATCTCTGAAATAGCAAAATCATATTTGAGACAATGTCTGCATGTGCAAACAATTACAGCAGTTCCTCCCTGTTTCCAGAAATATGCCTATGTATCTCCAAATAACTGTGTGCAGAGGCAGTTTGAGCCTTGACTTGAATTCTGGGAAGAACTAATGTGTATATATTTAGAAGCCTATTGCAGTGGTTTGGTTTATTAGTATACCAAATACACCCATGGCTGACCATTTCATGGACCATTGCTCTGAGTAACTAGCCATTGTATATAATATAATAATATCACCTCACATTTGGAGAGCATATTCTCTTTTAAAGTGCTTTTAAATATATTATTTTAGTTAATCTCAAAAACAACTTTGTGGGAGTAGCAATGGTAGGTATCAGATTATTTCAATAGATTGGGAAAAAAAATAAAGATCATGTTTACTTAGTAAGAGTAGAGCTGCTAATCAAAAGGCAATTTAGCAAAGCAGCTAATAGCATGAACTCCAGAGTTAGTTTTCTAGGTTTTAAATCCCAGCAACTCCACTTAGAAGTTCAACACCCTTGAGCTACTTAGCTCCTCAATCCCTCAGTTTCCTCTTCTATATAACAGAAATAACAACAGTCTCTCCTCTAGAGGGTGGTTACAAGGATTAAATGGGCAAAATAGAAAAAACCTAAAACGGTTCTTGGCACAAACTAAAAACTAAGTAAACATAGGCTGGTATTATTGTTATTCTCATGAGCACTCTCATCTCTAGATTTGTGACCTACAGTTTTTTTCCCATAAACCACATCATTTCATTATAGATTTTCTTATGCTAACTACTAATTAAAGGTTTGATCTACACACTGTACGGTTTTGTGTACATACAGTATATTCACTGAGAAATAGATAACCCTGACCTGGGCTTCCCTGGTGCCTTAAACAGTAAAGAATTCGCCTGCAATGCAGGAGACCTGAGTTCGATACCTGGGTTGGGAGGATCCCCTGAAAGAGGGCATGGTAACCCACTCCAGTATTCTTGCCTGGAGAATCCCCAGAGACAGAGGAGCCTGGCGGGGCTACAGCCCATGGGGCCACAAAGAGCTGGCCACGACTGAGCAACTAAGCATACACACATACAGCCCTGACGCAGTACTATTTAATAAAGCTGAAATAAGAATCCTTCAGCTAACTCAGCTGTTATAAGAATACAATATTATGAAATTCCTTGGGGAAGATTCAGTAGTTTTATTGCTCTATACAAGTATCAACTTCATATCTCTGACATGCTCAGAGTGGTACTTCTTATGACTCTAGAATTTTATGAATCTTCAAAAACTTAACAGGGTCAAATGCAATAGCAACTGTGAAGTATTCTTTACATGAACACCTACAAAAATGTTAGCTTTATTTATTTAATAAACCTAGTATCTGTATTTTTAAAAGAAATATTCACTCAGAATATTACAAGTTACAAATTTGCCTGTGGAGTGCTTTCATTTCCCTTAAGCTCAGGTTATTTTCCTAATTTTCCAGAAACAAATAGCTTGCATGCCAAGTTTTGAAATGATTTGGCCTCTTTGGATGTATGATCCCTTCTCTGACAAAGCTGGCGAAAAAAGGATATTCCCATAATCTTTGCAGTAATAAACAAGATGGTTTTGCTGCTAACGTCTCTCAATTGACAACATCAAAGCACCAATATACAATATATGGCTATGATTTTTTAGACCATTTTCAAAGCTCTCAGGTAGGGGAAATATTAGCTCTTGAAGTGTGCTCTGAGTTCAGAGAAAGCTAGGCCTGCTGGAGTTTATAGCAATATAAACACAACCAGTTGGGAAATCTTTGGAATGTGCACTGCTGCCAGAGAACTAGTCATTAAATATTAACTAGCAATTCTTCTGACTTTTTGTTTTATTTATAATTATTTACATGCAGTGTTGGGAAATTTTCTCTGAATAGACAAAGAACACAGAAAGATGTCAATTTCTCCATCTTTCAATTCTTGCAGTAAATACAATGACCCAGGTTTAAGCTTCAGTTAAATCTGTGGATGAATTCCCTCTTCTAGACCAAGCTTTTGCAATGAGGCATCTGGTTTTAATGTTCTCAACTGCACAAAGATGGCAGCTATTTCAAGCTGCACTTGGGTTACAGCTCTCAAGCCCTCCAGCTGCTGGCCATGCTCCAAATTGGACAATGATATCCTTCAGACTGCTTCTCCTATGGTCGCAGTTCCCTCCGCTGTTGTCTGGAAGCATTTTTTCAGAATATTGCTGGGGAGTGGCAAAAGATATGGCAGCAGCAATCCCATCAGGAAACTCCCACACTGAGGGTGGGAGGCCAAGGTAGGAAATGCTAGTGGTCAGAAGTTAGTTCAGTTCAGTTCAGTTCAGTCACTCAGTCATGTCCAACTCTTTGTGACCCCATGAATCACAGCACGCCAGGCCTTCCTGTCCATCACCAACTCCCGGAGTTCACTCAAACTCACGTCCATCGAGTCGGTGATGCCATCCAGCCATCTCATCCTCTGTCGTCCCCTTTTCTTCCTGCCCCCAATCCCTCCCAGCATCAGAGTCTTTTCCAATGAGTCAACTCTTCGCATGAGGTGGCCGAAGTACTGGAGTTTCAGCTTTAGCACCAGTCCTTCCAAAGAACACCCAGGGCTGATCTCCTTTAGAATGGACTGGTTGGATCTCCTTGCAGTCCAAGGAACTCTCAAGAATCTTCTCCAACACCACAGTTCAAAAGCATCAATTCTTCAGCGCTCAGCTTTCTTCACAGTCCAACTCTCACATCCATACATCATACTTCAATTCTTGATCCCAGAATTAGCTAACTTTGTTACTTTAACTGGTCACTTGACCACCTTACATCTTATTTTTCCCATCTGAAATTAGTACCCCACCCAATAATTTTCCTGATAGTCTATGAGGATAAAACACATAATTACATCATATTTATTGAACACAGTATGTTCCTAGAAATAAATATGAATTACTAATAATGATGATGATTTCATAGGTGAAGGAGCTATCTAAGAAGCCAAAACAATGTTTGTTTAAACTGAGGGCAAGTTTTTACATCAATAGACATTTTAAGAACAGGTACCATAGGGCTTTGGGATTGAAAAGTACTGGGTTCAAATCCAGACCCCACTACTTCCCAGCTGTATGACCTTGGGCTAGTTACTCAACCTCATTAAGACATAATCTCTTTATCTGTAAAGTAGTGACAATAAGCATTTGTGAGGGCTATTGTGAGGATTGTATGAAGTAATGAATGTAATGCATCATAGGTTCTGGACTCAAAGCATGGCAACTGTTATTACTAGAGTAGGCCATGATGAAGAGCATCAGTTTTATGTTACTTGCAACAGGAAACAACTGGAAGGTTTTAAAATATGATATGTTTTATGTTTTCAGAAGATCACTCTGCTTTGAAGAAAATGGAGTATAGAATGGTAAGAGGCTACCCAGGGAAAACCACTGGAGGACTATTGTCCAGATAAAGGAAAACAATACATAATGTGGATTTTTGCACTGGAAATGGTGATAGGTAAAATAATTCAGGTCATCAAACCAACTCTCTGATGGACTGGATGTGGGATGTGAGAGGAAAGAATCCAGGTTTTGAGCCTGAAGGTTGAGTAGATGATGGTATGTTGGAGCAGATACTGTGGTGTGCTGCCCAAATCTTCTCCCCCTTCATTCAGGAAAGGCACTCATTCCTTTAGCCTCTAGGAGTATTAACTGCTGGTTGTTCATAGCCAAGTCCTTCCCCAGAAATCACTTTCTAATGAAAGCAATAGCTTTGTCCAAAATTGAAAATCCTCTTTAGAGACAGCCCCTATCCAAAACATGGTTGATAATGGCCTAACAAGACCAGGCCCCATTAAAATATGGGATAAAATTCAGAACAATTCTAAAATGTTGCCCCAGCTATAGTGCTCCCTATAGACACATTTGGAGCCTTTGTCTAATGCAGCTCAGCTTCTCTCACTGCTCCATCTTACTTCTTACTCCTTTACTGGCGTTGTTCCAGAAAGTTCTCGAACACAAATCTCTGCCTCAGAGTCTGTTTTAAGTATCCAATCTAAGATAATTTGGGTTTGTTGTGGTCCTTACAAACAAAATCTAAAATGGGATTTTGGATCTGAATCATTTACTAGCAGGCTGGGGATGAGAACCCTTACACTGATAGACGTTGATAGCTAATGTGGCATACTATAGTGGTGCAACTGTTAAAATTATTACAGATGATAACTGGGATGAAATACTGGTAGAAGGAAGTGCACTGGTTGGTACACTAGCTCATGTAACTGAGAGGTTCCGGACTGTGGCTTTGGATGGCTTTTTCTGGAAATTGTCAATTAACTGAACAAGCTAATCAAAGTTTGAGGTTGACTGATTACCAACTTAAACACACACACACACACACACACACACACAATTTAGGAGACATTTTTGGCAGAATGTAAAGAGAAAATCAACTAAAGTTGAAAGGCAGAAAGGGTGAGTATTAAACCCATAACTAGCGTGGAAGATTAGCAGAGCTCCAGAGAAGATGAAAATCTGGTCACCATAATCTAAGTTCTGATCTGAGAGTTAGGAGGAAACTATCCTGGTTAAGGTACTCAAAAATCTTGAATTCCCAGGCTTCCCTGCAAAAGTGGTCTCTCCTTGCTGTTAAAGCAATGTGTTCCTTCTTGCTTAAGAATCATACAAAGGTATTTATCTTGCAAGACAAGGGAGGAGAAGGCAAGGAAAAAGGAGAGGGAGAAAGACAAGGGGGAAGAAGAAAGTAGTGCATGATAAAAGACCTCTAGGACCTAACCAGCATATCCCAGCAAAAATGGAGAAAGTATACATAGAAATAGACTCTGAGAAGGCTGGGGGGCAGGGGATACGGAGTGCTGCAGGATATAAAACCGGAAAAGGAAAATTTATTGATACGGAAGCACTATCCTATGATGATAAGATTTAATACCATATTCATATTATTCAAGGTTCAATGAGAAACAGAAGCAATAGAAATACCTATCTACTACACACATACATATTCACATCTATATCTATATATACCAAGATATAGATACAGATGTTGATGTCTTTTTTATTTTTTAAAAAAAGAATTGCCTTACACAATGATTGGGGCTGGTAACATGTATCTGAATTCATAGGGGAGGCAATCAGGAAGGGAAGCTGCGGCTGCTGCTGTCGCTTCAGTCATGTCCGACTCTGTGTGACCCCATAGACGGCAGCCCGCCATGCTCCCCCGTCCCTGGGATTCTCCAGGCAAGAACACTGGAGTGAGTTGCCATTTCCTTCTGCAATGCATGAAAGTGAAAAGTGAAAGTGAAGTCGCTCAGTCATGTCTGACTCGTAACGACCGCAAGGACTGCAGTCTACCAGGCTCCTTCGTCCGTGGGATTTTCCAGGCAACAGTATTGGAGTGGGTTGCCATTGCCTTCTCTGCAGGAAAGGAAGAGTAAGAACAAAATGAAACTCTACCAGCACAGGTCCAAACTGTCATCCATAATTATTTCTCTCTATGGAAGCTTCAGCCCTGCTTTACAGGTCTTCCAAGTGAATAGTTTCCCTTACTTAAAGCTTCAGTTCAGTTCAGTTCAGTTGCTCAGTTGTGTCCGACTCTTTGCGACCCCATGAATTGCAGCATGCCAGGCCTCCCTGTCCATCACCAACTCCCGGAGTTCACTCAAACTCAGGTCCATTGAGTCAGTGATGCCATCCAGCCATCTCATCCTTTGTCGTCATCCCCTTCTCCTCCTGCCCCCAATCCCTCCCAGCATCAGAGTCTTTTCCAATGAGTCAACTCTTCACATGAGGTAGCCAAAGTATTGGAGTTTCAGCTTTAGCATTATTTCTTCCAATGAATACCCAGGACTGATCTCCTTTAGAATGGACTGGTTGGATCTCCTTGCAGTCCAAGGGACTCTCAAGAGTCTTCTCCAACACCACAGTTCAAAAGCATCAATTCTTCGGCGCTCAGCTTTCTTCACAGTCCAACTCTCACATCCATACATGACCACTGGAAAAACCATAGCCTTGACTAGATGCACCTTTGTTGGCAAAGTAATGTCTCTGCTTTTGAATATGTTATCTAGGTTGGTCATTACTTTCCTTCCAAGGAATAAGTGTCTTTTAATTTTATGGCTGCAATCACCATCTGAACTTTAATTGCATCAGCAAAATGACTTCACAGTAACATCTAGACTAGTGTTAACTGAATAACAGGGAACTATAGCACAACCAAGTTTACACATCAGAAAACTCATAACCAATTGGTTTCTTAGATATGACACCAAAAACACAAGCAATGAAATAAAAAGTGAGAAAAATTCAACCTCATTAAAATGAATAACTATAGTGCTTCAAATGATGCCAGCAAATATGCAAAAGACAACCCACAAAATGAAAGAAAATATCACAAATCAAATATTGCAAAAGCAACTTGTATCAAGAATCTGTAAAGAATTCTTAAAATTTAACAATAAAAGAAAACCCAATCTCAAATAGCTCAATCTCTAGTCAGGGAACTAAGATCCCACATGCCTCATGGCATGACCAAAATAAATAAATAAAAAGTTTAAAATGGGCAAAATACCTAATATTTTGAGTATTTTTGAGGATGATATACAAAGATTGAAGCAATTGTACAATATGTTTATTTTACCCATTAGTATCCTAGTTCATTGTCATCATTGTTTTCTTCATTGTAGTCTTTTGCTATAAGAAAAACTTTCACTTTCCCCTGGATACTTATTGCCCATCCTCAGTTTGTGAGGGGTTCACCCTGCTCCTCATTCCAACTATCTCAGCCAGAAACATCAAAGAGCACCATGAAATTTTACCATTCTTAGATTAGCTAGCTAGGATGTTATACACTTTGGAAATAACCAATGATCAGAAATGTCAACTCATCAGTATCTTGCAAACCTTGAATCTCACCTTGTTTCTGTGAAATTCTTCTCTTCCCCATTCAGGTCAGAAATATTAAAAAACAAAACAAAACAAAACAGAAAGAACCCCAAATCACATTTCATGACATCATTCTCTTCCTTTGTGATCTTTTCTCCTAGTCCAATGAGAGTTTTTGTCTTTCTACCCTGCTCAATCAATCATTCTTCTAGTAAACTTCCTCTTTCAGGTAAATTAAAGTGTTGTCTTCTCTTTCTAGATGCTGATTTTTTTCCAAATGTCCTGCTTATCTCTCTTTTTTTTGTGTGTGCTTATCTCTTAAATAAATACAAATATATATAAAATATAAATAATTGACAAGGACCTACTGTATAGTCAGGGAGCTCTATTCAGTATTCTGCAATACTCTAAATGGGAAAAGAATCTGAAAAAAAAATGGATATGTGTGTGTGTGTGTGTGTGTGTGTGTGTGTGTGTGTGTATCTGAATCACTTTGCTGTACACCTGAAACTAAAACAACATTGTAAATCAACTATACTCCAGTATAAAATAAAACTTAAAAAAAAAAAAAAGTCAAAAGCACTATGTCTTAGTCTGCACTTAGAAACTTAAGCAAGTCACATAATCCTTTTTTTTCCTGCACACTAACATTAGAGACCATATCTACCCAGACTACCTCACAGAAGGAATTAAGATAATTTGTGTGTAATTGCTTTGAAATGTAAAGTACCATATAGGGTGAGGCATTAAGTCAAATAACAGTATGACACACCTTATCACAAAATGCCCATCATTGAAAAAGACAAGTGTTTAAGAATTCAGGGTCAGAGAAGGTTACAGAGGATGTGGGACTGCTAGAAATGTAGTATTTAGATGGGCAGTGGTTGGGCATTGGACAGGGATAGGAAGTGGGGTAAAAACCTGCTGTATAAAATGCCCTCTCCCCACACACATGCTCTTACTTAGTACAGAAGAATTGTAAACAGAAGAAGCATAAATCACAGTTGCAAATGAGGATGAGGATCAAATGTGGATAGCAAAGTCATACAAGTCACATAAGGAACACACACACATAACACACAGAAATATATATCATAGTACAAACTTGAGAATAGACAAGCAAAATGAGAAGAACCATCGTCCATAATCTTACCTTGCAGAGTAAACCTAAGATAATTTTGTCTTACATCCTTCTGGACATGCTTGTTTATATGAAAGACTTTCTTCATAACCTTTGATTTACTGTATATATCTTCATATGTTGTGGTATCAGGTAGATAGACAGTAGAGACAGAATAAATGTTTACTGAACTGAGTGGAAATTTTCTGACTCATTTCTGTATGAACTTTGGTAAAATGTTTTGACTTTTCTCTCTTTAAATTGAAGTTTGAAATGATTTGGATTTTCTCTTAGGGTTTATTTTGCTAAGCTAAATCATTGAAGTAACATCTACTTTGCATTGTATGAACTCTCCTTCTGATTATATTGATGCTGTGGTTGAAATCCAGTCATTTGTATTGACTTTAAATAATTATATATTGTTCCATTCAAATTTCTCTAGAGTACAGATTACTTCATGATTAATCTAGGGAATTAGGCAGCTACAGGTCAATTCCTTGTGTGGGTAGAAATCTAATGGGTGTTTTCTTATTTTTTTCTTACTTAATAAGCAAATATGTAGCTAAGACTTTTGGAAAACTTATAAAGTTTAATAAAAAAGTTAAAAACTTTTATAATTATAACATGAATCAAGGCAAATTGGAATTGGTCAAACAAGAGATGGCAAGAATGAACGTTGACATTTTAGGAATCAGCAAACTAAGATGGACTGGAATGGGTGAATTTAACTCAGATGACCATTATAAATACTACTATGGACAAGAATCCCTTGGAAGAAATGGAATAGCCATCATTGTCAACAAAAGTCTGAAATGCAGTGCTTGGATGCAATCTCAAAAATGACAGAATGATCTCTGTTCATTTCCAAGGCAAACCATTCAATATCATGGTAATCCAAGTCTATGACCCAACCAATAATGCTAAAAAAGCTGAAGCTGAAGGGTTCTATGAAGACCTACAAGACCTTTTAGAACTAACACCCAAAAAAGATATCCTTTTCATTAAAGGGGAATGGAATGCAAAAGTAGGAAGTCAAGAAACATCTGGAGTAACAGGCAAATATGGCCTTGGAGTACAGAATGAAGCAGAACAAAGGTTCATAGAATTTTGCCAAGAGAATACACTGGTCATAGCAAACACCCTCTCCCAAAAACACAAGAGAAGACTCTACACATGGACATCACCAGATGGTCAACACCAAAGTCAGACTGATTGTATTCTTTGCAGCCAAAGATGGAGAAGTTCTATACATTCAATGAAAACAAGACCAGGAGCTGACTGTGGCTCAGATCATAAACTCCTTATTGCCAAATTCAGACTTAAATTGAAGAAAGTAGGGAAAACCACCAGAGCAGGCGATGGCACCCCACTCCACTACTCTTGCCCGGAAAATCCCATGGGTGGAGGAGCCTGGTAGGCTACAGTCCATGGGATCACGAAGAGTCGGACATGACTGAGCGACTTCACTTTCACTTTTCACTTTCATGCACTGGAGAAGGAAATGGCAACCCACTCCAGTGTTCTTGCCTGGAGAATCTCAGGGACAGGGGAGCCCATTGGGCTGCCGTCCATAGGGTCACACAGAGTCGGACACAACTGAAGGGACTTAGCAGCAGGGAAAACCACTGCACCATTCAGGTATAACCTAAATCAAATCCCTTATGATTATACAGTGGAAGTGGGAAATAGATTTAAGGGACTATATCTGATAGATAGAGTGCCTGAAGAACTATGGATGGAGGTGTGTGACATTGTACAGGAGACAGGGATCAAGACCATCCTCAAGAAAAAGAAATGCAAAAAAGCAAAATGGCTGTCTGAGAGAGGCCTTACAAATAGCTGAGAAAAGAAGAGAAGCAAAAAGCAAAAGAGAAAAGGAAAGACATACCCATTTCAATGCAGAGTTCCAAAGAATAGCAAGGACAGATAAGAAAGTCTTCCTCAGTGATCAGTGCAAACAATAGAGGAAAACAATAGAATGGCAAAGACCAGACATTACTTCAAGAAAATTAGAGATACCAAGGAAACAGTTCATGCAAAGATGGGCACAATAAAGGACAGAAATGATATGGACCTAACAGAAGCAGAAAATATTAAGAAGAGGTGGCAACAATACACAGAAGAACTGTACAAAAATGGTCTTCATGGCCCAGATAATCACAATGGTGTGATCACTTACCTAGAGACAGACATCCTAGAATGTGAAGTCCAGTGACTTTAGGAAGCATCACTATGAACAAAGCTAGTGGAGGTGATGGAATTCCAGTTGAGCTATTTCAAATCCTAAAAGACGATGCTGAAAGTGCTGCACACAATTGCCAGCAAATTTGGAAAATGCAGCAGTGGCTACAGGACTGGAAAATCTTAGTTTTCATCCCAATCCCAAAGAAAGGCAATGCCAAAGAATGCTCAAACTACCTCATAATTGCAATCATTTCACACGCTAGCAAAATGATGCTCAAAATTCTACAAGCCAGTCTTCAACAAAAGGTGAACCATGAACTTCCAGAAGTTCAAGTTGGTTTTAGAAAAGGCAGAAGACACAGAGATCAAATATCCAACATTTGCTGGGTCATCAAAAAGCAAGAGAATTCCAGAAAAACATCTATTCCTGCTTTATTGACTATGCCAAAGCCTTTGACTGTGTGGATCACAACAAACTCTGGAAAATTCGAAAAGAGATGGGAATACCAGACCACCTGACCTGCCTCTTGAGAAATCTGTATGCAGGTCAAAAAGCAACAGTTAGAACTGGACATGGAACAACAGACTGGTTCCAAATAGGGAAAGGGGTACGTCAAGGCTGTATACTGTCACCCTGCTTATTTAACATCTATGCAGAGTACATCATGAGAAACGCTGGGCGGAAGCACAAGCTGAAATCAGAATTGCTGGGAGAAATATCAATAACCTCAGATATGCAGATGACACCACCCTTATGGCAGAAAGTGAAGAAGAACTAAAGAGCCTCTTGATGAAAATGAAAGAAGAGAGTGAAAAAGTTGGCTTAAAGCTCAATATTCAGAAAACTAAGATCATGGCATCTGGTCCCATCACTTCATGGCAAATAGATGGAGAGACAGTGGAAACAGTAGCTGATTTATTGGGGGGATCCAAAATTACTGCAGATGGTGACCGCAATCATGAAATTAAAAGACGTTTACTCCTTGGAAGAAAAGTTATGAGCAACCTAGACAGCATATTCAAAAGCAGAGACATTACTTTGCCAACAAAGGTCCATCTAGTCAAGGCTATGGTTTTTCCAGTAGTCATGTATGGATGTGAGAGTTGGACTATAAAGAAAGCTGAGCACTGAAGAATTGATGCTTTTGAACTGTGGTGTTTGCAAAGACTTTTGAGAGTCTCTTGGACTGCAAGGAGATCCAACCGGTCCATCATAAGGGAGATCAGTCCTGGGTGTTCATTGGAAGGACTGATGTTGAATCTGAAACTCCAATACTTTGGCCACATGACGCAAAGAACTGAGTCATTTGAAAAGACCCTATGCTGGGAAAGATTGAAGGTGGGAGGAGAAGGGGATGACAGAATGAGATGATTGGATGGCATCACTGACTCAATGGACATGAGTTTGGGTAAACTCTGGGAGTTGTTGATGGACAGGGAGGCCTGGCGTGCTGCAGTCCATGGGGTCACAAAAAGTTGGACACAACTGAGTGACTGAACTGAACTGAACTGAACTCAAAAGAAGGACTTCCCTGGTGGCTCAGATGGTAAACCGTCTGCCTACAATGCGGGAGACCTGGGTCGATCCCTGGGTCAGGAAGATCCTCTGGAAAAGGAAATGGCAACCCACTCCAGTACTCTTGCCTGGAAAATCCCATCGATGGAGTAGCCTGGAAGACTGCAGTCCATGAGGTCACATAGAGTCGGACACAACTGAGCGACTTCACTTTCACTTTTCACTTTCAACTCCAAAACAATCATATTAACAGATATAAGTGGAATAAAATGCATTTTAGACTTGAAAAAGTACAAATTTCTATAAAACATGTTTTCCTCTCAAGGCAGTAACAGAATAGTCAGTGGGTTCAAAATTAAAACATTAGGTTGAATTAACTTATTTTCATATCTGGCATTTGAATTAACTTATTTTCATATCTGGCATTGGCATTTAGATACATACATATATATATATATATATATATATATACATACACACACACACATATAGACAGATAAATACAGATATGATATAGATATCTGTCTATGTATATTTAACAACTTCATTTCATTAAGTCCCTCTCCTAGAGTACCAAATATGGGCTTCTGAAAGTCATAGGTCTTCACCTGTTTGTTTGACTGGTATATTCAGATTAGCCTTTATATTAGAAAATAATAGGAAAGCAACTACTTCAAAAAGATAATAAATAAGAATGGCTTATTCTTTCCACAGTGCTTGAATTTCTTGGAGTCACGTGTGAAAAATGCAAAGATTTACCCACCCAAAATAGACCTCTAATTCAGATTATGAAGAGATACTGAGAAATGGTACTTCTGGGACCTTCTGAAATCTCAGCATTGAGGCAGCTGCCTCTTCTTTCAACCACAAAACTGACCACAAAAAATTGCATTTCATTTCAGATAGACTCCAGAATAATCAAGCATCACTAGAACAAATTAAGAATTCTGCTTTCATTTTTCTACTTAGGCAGAATCAATCCTACGGTGGCTGAAGGCACAGTTCCATGAGTATCACATTTCACAAATCTTTTTATAAGCTTAAACAAAGTTAAAATGAATATCAGGACCATCCTAGAAGGGGAAAGAAAAAACATATAGAACAAAATTTTAGGAATATTTAGTGGGGAAAAACAACTGTCTCAGTTCAGTTCAGTCGCTCAGTCGTGTCCGACTCTTTGCGACCCCATGAATCGCAGCACGCCAGGCCTCCCAGTCCATCACCAACTCCTGGAGTTCACTCAAACTCACATCCATCGAGTCGGTGATGACATCCAGCCATCTCATCCTCTGTCATCCCCTTCTCCTCCTGCCCCTAATCCCTCTCAGCATCAGAGTCTTTTCGAATGAGTCAACTCTTCGCATGAGGTAGCCAAAGTACTGGAGTTTCAGCTTTAGCATCAGTCCTTCCAAAGAACATCCAGGACTGATCCTTTTTAGGATGGACTGGTTGGATCTCCTTGCAGTCCAAGGGACACGAAAGAGTCTTCTCCAACACCACAATTCAAAAGCATCAATTCTTTGGCGCTCAGCTTTCTTCACAGTCCAACTCTCACATCCATACATGACCATTGGAAAAACCATAGCCTTGACTAGACGAACCTTTGTTGGCAAAGTAATGTCTCTGCTTTTGAATATGCTATCTAGTTTGGTCATAACTTTCCTTCCAAGGAGTAATCGTCTTTTAATTTCATGGCTGCAATCACCATCTACAGTGATTTTGAAGCCCCAAAAAATAAAGTCTGCCACTGTTTCCACTGTTTCCCAATCTATTTCCCATGAAGTGATGGGACCAGATGCCATGATCTTAGTTTTCTGAATGTTGAGCTTTAAGCCAACTTTTTCACTCTCCTCTTTCACTTTCATCAAGAGGCTTTTTAGTTCCTCTTCACTTTCTGCCATAAGGGTGGTATCATTTGCATATCTGAGGTTATTGATATTTCTCCCTGCAATCTTGATTCCAGCTTGTGCTTCTTCCAGCCCAGCGTTTCTCATGATGTACTCTGCACATAAGTTAAATAAGCAGGGTGACAATATACAGCCTTGACATACTCCTTTTCCTATTTGGAAACAGTCTGTTGTTCCATGTCCAGTTCTAACTGTTGCTTCCTGACCTGCATATAGGTTTCTCAAGAGGCAGGTCAGGTGGTCTGGTATTCCCATCTCTTTCAGAATTTTCCACAGTTTATTGTGATCCACAAAATCAAAGGCTTTGGCATAGTCAATAAAGCAGAAATAGATGTTTTTCTGGAACTCTCTTCCTTTTTCCATGATCCAGCGGATGTTGGCAATTTGATCTCTGGTTCCTCTGCCTTTTCTAAAACCAGCTTGAACATCTGGAAGTTCACAGTTCATGTACTGCTGAAGCCTGGCTGGGAGATTTTTTGAGCATTAAGTTGCTAGCATGTGAGATGAGTGCAATTGTGCGGTAGTTTGAGCATTCTTTGGCATTGCCTTTCTTTGGGATTGGGATGAAAACTGGTCTTTTCCAGTCCTGTGGCTACTGCTTTTTCCAAATGTGCTGGCATATTGAGTGTAGCACTTTCACAGCATCATCTTTCAGGATTTGAAATAGCTCAACTGGAATTTCATCACCTCCACTAGCTTTGTTCATAGTGATGCTTTCTAAGGCCCACTTGACTTCACATTCCAGGATGTATGGCTCTAGGTGAGTGATCACACCATCGTGATTATCTTGGTGGTGAAGATCTTTTTTTTTTTTTACAGTTCTTTTGTGTATCCTGCCACATCTTCTTAGTATCTTCTGCTTCTGTTAGGTCCATATCATTTCTGTCTTTTATTGAGCCCATTTTTGCATGAAATGTTCCCTTGGCATCTCTAATTTTCTTGTAGAGATCTCTAGTCTTTCCCATTCTGTTGTTTTCCTCTATTTCTTTGCATTGATCGCTAAGGATGGCTTTCTTATCTGTCCTTGCTATTCTTTGGAACTCTGCATTGAAATGGGTATGTCTTTCCTTTTCTCCTTTGCTTTTTGCTTCTCTTCTTTTCACAGCTATTTGTAAGGCCTCCCCAGACAGCCATTTTGCTTTTTTGCATTTCTTTTCCATGGGGATGGTCTTGATCCCTGTCTCCTGTACAATGTCACGAACCTCCATCCATAGTTCATCAGGCACTCTATCTATCAGATCTAGGCCCTTAAATCTATTTCCCACTTCCACTGTATAATCATAAGGGATTTGATTTAGGTCATACCTGAATGGTCTAGTGGTTTTCCCTACTTTCTTCAATTTCAGTCTGAATTTGGCAATAAGGAGTTCATGATCTGAGCTACAGTCAACTCCCAGTCTTGTTTTTGCTGACTATATAGAGCTTCTCCATCTTTGGCTTCAAAGAATATAATCAATCTGATTTCGGTGTTGACCATCTGGTGATATCCATGTGTAGAGTCTTCTCTTGTGTTGTTGGAAGAGGGTGTTTGCTATGACCAGTGTGTTCTCTTGGCAAAACTCTGCTAGCCTTTTCCCTGCTTCATTCCATATTCCAAGGCCAAATTTGCCTGTACCCCAGGTGTTTCTTGACTTTCTACTTTTGCATTCCAGTCCCCTATAATGAAAAGGATACCTTTTTTGGGTATTAGTTCTAAAAGGTCTTGTAGGTCTTCATAGAACCACTCAACTTCAGCCTCTTCAGCGTTACTAGTTGGAGCACAGCATAATTTCCTGAGGTTACTAAGCCAGTTATGCACATATGTATATAAGAGTACATGCAGATGCATAAGGGTAGAAGTGATACACATAACAGCTTAAACTCTGTTCCATCACAAAGTGAGAGGCAGGTTTCTTTTTCACACTGTAACTGCCTATTGTAGTCCTTACTAATCCATAGCAATCAAAGTATACATTATCTTTCCATCCCTGAAAAGCAGTAGGTCAGTGAAAATATTCCAATTCACTGCAGTATGAGGAAGCTCCACTTCCCAAGAGAGGAAACAGTATTGATAATCATGATATCTAGTGTCTTCTTGCACTGTGAAAATGAAATTGAAGTCACTCAGTTGTGTCCAACTCTTTGAGAGCCCATGGACTGTAGCCTACCACCTCCTTCCATCGATGGGGTTTTCCAGGCAAGAGTACTGAAGTGGGTTGCCATTTCCTTCTTCAGAGGATCTTCCTGACCCAGGGATTGAACCCAGGTCTCCCGCATTGTAGGCAGATGCTTTACAAGTGTTTAATAGATGACATCTCTTTTCATTCTCCCAGTAATGCTATGCAACAGATAATAATATCATCCTCACTTTACAGATGGCAAGACTATGGACCAGACCATTTAAATAACATGGACAGGGTCACAAAGCTAGAAATGGTAGAAATAAGACCAAAACCAAGCTTTTAAGTGCTATGTAGAATTGTCTCTGTTGACAAGAGAAGGTAAACAAATCTCTGTTATGAAATATCCTTGAGGAACATGGATGGCCTCACCTTAAAAATAATCAAAATACTTTTTAAAATTCTGAGCAAAAAATGAACCACATTATGATGGAAAGTACTACATTTTGCTCACCACCAGTGTATTAATTTTGTCAGCTAAATTCAGGAACTGGAGTTATACATATGAAAAGTGCTAAATGAGTATCTCCAAATACTTTTGAATCAATGGTTTCCAAATTCAAAACCATAAGGATTATGGCTTAATATGAACTTTAACTGTTTCCCCTTTCTTCCTTCCTTCAGCCAAAAAAGAAAAGAAAAAAATTATCAAATATCTTTTAAATTCAGACACTGTTACTTACCTGGGCTGCTTCAATAAACAAATAAAGATGTCTGATCTTTAAGATTATAACCCAGTGGAAAGACAAGAGAATAAAAAGCAATTTCAATTGTGTATAAAAAGATTTGATAAGCTCTAAATACGGATAAATAAGCCCAGTGTTTAGGAGGCATTTCCTGATCCAAGCCTTTTGTAGGGGAGACCACAGGAAAATTTATGTTGAAGGTTAATTCTAACTTGAGACCCAATGATAATGACAAGTTAATTAACTGATGTGAAAATATGAGGATGGCTAAATAAATCAGAGATCTATGACATAAAAATCAGTTAGAGAAGCAAACTCTCAATGGAAAACCAGCAATACATATAAACAGGTAGTCTTCAGAATAAGTCTAAATAGACAATAAACATATAACAGAAATGCATATCCTGGCTCATAATTAAAGAAATGAAAATAAAAACAAATGTACAGCCATATTTCAAACATCAGATCAGCAAAATGTACAGTTTGATGATGATGCTTGCAAACCCACATATTTTGAGCAAGAATATGAAATTTTAAGGAATACAATAAGGCAATACTTATGAAAACTATAAATTAAAAATGAAGGCACCCTACCCTTTCACTCCTAAGAAATTAATGCACAAGCTACACTTACAGAATTTATTCAAATGTGTATTCAAAAATGTCAGTAAAATATGTTTGTAATGGCTAAACCTAAAAATAACAAAAGTACCTATCAATATTCTGGTTTAATAAGTGTTGACAAGTCTACTTTTTATGGGTCCTCCTCTGAAATTCACATATTGAAGCCTTAACCACCAGTACCTCAGAATGTGACAATAGGAAATTTTAAGGGCTACTTAAGCTAAAATGAGATCGTTAGGGTGGGCCCTAAACCAATATAACTGGTGTCCTTATTAAAAGGGGTTAGGACACAGACAACACGGATAGAGGAACCAACGTGAAGACATAGCAAAAGGGTAGTTATCTGTAAGCCAACAGTGGAGATCTCTGCCAACAGAGGTCAAAATTCTTAAAACAAATTGGAGGAAGGGCATCCATGGAGCTGAGACTTAGAGCTCTGAGGAGGAAGCCCCTTTAGGTTGATACTGGTGCTTCTAAGCTATGAGGAAGAACCTTGTAGATCTGAGACACAGAACCACGGTCACATTTGCATTAGGCAATGTAGGCACAGTGCCTAGACCCAAAATACTTTCAGGGAACCATGAAAATGTTTCGATTTGTTTTAAAATAAGAGTGAATTTTTAGGTTAATGGAAATATTTTTTATAGATAACAGTAATATATTTTTATGAATGCCATCAGAAAATACAGTTTTAAAAAGTTGTTAACGTTAAAAGCAATCTCCAAAGGCATAAAGGCATAAGGGCCCAGAGCCCACAAAATTATAATGCGATCCTTCCTGAATTTCTAAGAAGTACCTGCCTGAGGTTGTACTTGTGTGTCTAAGTGGGTAGAAATGCGTCAGTTTTGGGTGTGCTGGCAAACTGAAAATTGTGAACTCAACTGCTGCAACTGAAATTAACTGTTACTATCAAAAGACAGAAGTGATGCTGGAGAGAGAGACGGGACAGAAAGCAAACAGGAATAGGAATCAAAGGAAATAGCAATAGAAAGAAAACAACACACTTCATCCTCCAGGTTTCTGTTCTCCTTCTACTACCCCCATTGGCAGAGTCAGGGAAAGAGGTGGGGCAGCACATGGAAAAGAAAACATGGTTTGTGGAGTTCTAGGCCTAGCATCATTCGATGCACGATACTGGATGCTTGGGGCTAGTGCACTGGGACGACCCAGAGGAATGGTATGGGGAGGGAGGAGGGAGGAGGGTTCAGGATGGGGAACACATGTGTACCTGTGGTGGATTCATTTTGATATTTGGCAAAACTAATACAATTACGTAAAGTTTAAAAATTAAATAAAATTTAAAAAAAAGTATAGAAGAATAGGTCTGAAATGGAGAGGCAATAAATTATTGGCACATTCATATGATGGAGTAATATACAACCTGTTAACAAGAATTAGATGATTCTGAGTGTTAATATAGGCAACAGAGATTTGGGAGAATAGCAGTGAAACATGTATAATATCATGTATGAAACGAGTAAAAAAAAAAATATATATATATATTATAACATACTAAATATAAATGCACACTAGTATTGAGAATAGGATAATCTATATTGGTAAATATAGATAGATAATTAGATAAATATTTCAATTCCTCACCCTGGAAGAAACTCAAAACTTTAAGTGGTGTTTAAATTTAGGGAGTTTGAATAAATTGAGAATGGAAGCTGTCATTTTTTATTGTTTTTGTATCATGTGAAATTTTCTTTATAGACACTTGTAGCTTCATTAGTTCTCTTTAATATCAACAGATGTTATTTGGATAGTTGGATTACACCCCTTTCTAGCTCTTTTTAAAATCATGTGCATCAAAAATTAATAATTACTGCTTAATGATGATAAAGTTCTAAAAAACATTTTTTAGGAATCTTTCAGAGAGATATCTCTATTTGGTCTTCTCTTTGATTTCATCTCCCATCATTCTCTTTATATTATACACCAAATAAACTGAATTCCTTTCTGTTTAAAAAAAAAAATGTCTCTATCTCCTCCTACCAGTCCCTTCTTATAGCTAACTCCAGCTATTCCCATTATTTAAGTTAATACTATTTCCCTGGTGGCTCAGATGGTAAAGTGTCTGCCTGCAATGTGGGAGACCCGGGTTCAATCCCTGGGCTGGGAAGATCCCCTGGAGAAGGAAATGGCAACCCACTCCAGTACTCTTGCCTGGAAAATTCCATGGACTGAGGAGCCTGGCAGGCTACAGTCCATGGGGTCACAAAGAGTCAGACATGACTGAGCGACTTCACTTTCTTTTCTCAAGAAAACTTCCATGAGTTCTTGTTTAATTCATTTATCTAATATGTGTTTTCAGTGTCCCTGAACTTTTTCTTGTAACAGTCACTACGCTTCTATTTTTTTAATAACAGTTTTCTTTATTAGACTTCAAGAAGCACTGTGAGGGCAGGGCTGTAACTTCTTGGTTCACCTAGAAAATTTACTGGCTCTCAATAAATAATGGAGTGGGTTTTAGATAGAAGAATGGATGTATGGAAGCCTGAATATATAACTGCAAGTTGTTTATCACTTAGTTAAGAACTTATGTAGCTTTTTAAGGACTAAAGGAAAATGTCTGCAAAACTATAAAATAATGTTAGCTGTAGGGCTAAGTTAATTATAGTAAATATAAATGGATAAGAGTAATTAACTATCTTGAAATCAACTTAGGGAAAGGGAAACTACATAAAAACTGAGTTTTAATGAAAATCAAATAAAACCAGTGTATAAACTCTAAAAGATTTACAAATACACTGCAGATTTTTTAAACTTGTAATGTATCCAAGGAAAGAATGAATTTAAGTTTAAAAGATGGTCTCCAAGGATTTTAGAGGGAAAAAAATGAGTGAGTTGAAAAGAAAGGGTATCTATATTCACCCAGAACTGTCCAAAGGAGAACATGTAGGGAATATACTTGAGTTCAGATCACACCAGGTTGAGGGGTAGGGATGATTCATAAGACTTTTCACCTTAAATTAATTATCTTTAATATATATCCAACTTTATTTCACTATAGTAAATAATATTTTGATTATATTTATGACCCAGACCCATAACACCAGAAATTATATACTCTGTAAAGAAGACTTTGATTACATATATTAATCATTAGAAAGGTATATTATATTATTATATTTTAACAAATAGTAAACTTTAATTTCTGCATTAATTTATAATGATAAATTGGATAGCATAAATCAGTTCTCCAAACTTTGCTAACTTTAGGTATATTAACCAAATGTAGTTTCTGTATTACAAAACTGAGGCCCAAACCCCAGTTCTTGATTTTCTGTGTGTTCTACCTGAATAATGAACCAAACAATCTTCCTGAACTACATTTAATTAAGCAAACATTTACTGAATATGTACTGTTTTTCAATTACTGTGCTGGAATTGAGAGGAATATAGATGAAAAAGACAGTGCTATTGTCCTTGAATAGTTTACAATCTGATTGAGTACATGGACACATACAAGCACTATTTTAATTTCATATAATGTATAAAAAAGAGGGGAACATAACTCAACCCACTTAGGTTTAGGGAAGTCTTCTTGAAGAAAAGAACAGTTAACCCTAGACCTATGTGGTTAAATTATTCAACAAAGACTTTAAAGTGGCTTTTTATTTTTTTTTAATTTTATTTTTAAACTTTACATAATTGTATTAGTTTTGCCAAATATCAAAATGAATCCATCACAGGCATACATGTGTTCCCCATCCTGAATCCTCCTCCCTCCTCCCTCCCCATACCATCCCTCTGGGTCATCCCAGTGCACTAGCCCCAAGCATCCAGTATCGTGCATCGAACCTGGACTGGCATCTCGTTTCATACATGATATTTTACATGTTTCAATGCCATTCTCCCAAATCTTCCCACCCTCTCCCTCTCCCACAGAGTCCATAAGACTGTTCTATACATCAGTGTCTCTTTTGCTGTCTCGTACACAGGGTTATTGTTATCATCTTTAAATGATGCTCAATGAAGTAAAGAAAAATATGCTCATAATGAGTAAACAGATAAGAAACGTCTACAAAGAAATAGGAAATATGAAAAAGAACCAAATGGAAAACTTAGAACCAAAACATACACTATCTGAAATAAAAGATTCAATCAATCGGCTTAGTAACAGGTTAGAGACTGCAGAGTAAAGAGTTAATGAAACTTGAATACAGATCAAGATATGTGATCTGAATAAGAGAACAAATTTTTAAAAGAGTATAATTTAACAGAATGAGAAATTAAGGAAACAATTCCATTCACCATTGCAACAGAAAGAATAAAATACTTAGGAATATATCTACCTAAAGAAACTAAAGACCTATATATATAAAACTATAAAACACTGGTGAAAGAAATCAAAGAGGACACTAATAGATGGAGAAATATACCATGTTCATGGATTGGAAGAATCAAGATAGTGAAAATGAGTATACTACCCAAAGCAATTTATAGAATCAATGCAATCCCTGTCAAGCTATCAACAGTATTCTTCACAGAGCTAGAAGAAATAATTTCACAGTTTGTATGGAAATGCAAAAAACTTCTAATAGCCAAAGCTATCTTGAGAAAGAAGAATGGAACTGGAGGAATCAACCTACCTGACTTCAGGCTCTACTACAAAGCCACAGTTATCAAGACAGTATGGTACTGGCACAAAGACAGAAATATAGATCAATGGAACAAAATAGAAAGCCCAGAGATAAATCCACGCACATATTGACACCTTATCTTTGACAAAGGAGGCAAGAATATACAATGGATTAAAGACAATCTCTTTAACAAGTGGTGCTGGGAAAACTGGTCAACCACTTGTAAAAGAATGAAACTAGAACACTTTCTAACACCATACACAAAAATAAACTCAAAATGGATTAAAGCTCTAAACGTAAGACCAGAAACTATAAAACTCCTAGAGGAGAACATAGGCAAAACACTCTCCAACATACATCACAACAGGATCCTCTATGACCCACCTCCCAGAATATTGGAAATAAAAGCAAAAATAAACAAATTGGACCTAATTAAACTTAAAAGCTTCTGCACAACAAAGGAAACTATTAGCAAGGTGAAAAGGCAGCCTTCAGAATGGGAGAAATTAATAGCAAATGAAGCAACTGACAAACAACTAATCTCAAAAATATACAAGCAACTCCTACAGCTCAACTCCAGGAAAATAAATGACCCAATCAATAAATGGGCCAAAGAACTAAACAGACATTTCTCCAAAGAAGACATACAGATGGCTAACAAACACATGAAAAGATGCTCAATATCACTCATTATCAGAGAAATGCAAATCAAAACCACTATGAGGTACCATTTCACGCCAGTCAGAATGGCTGCGATCCAAAAGTCTACAAGCAATAAATGCTGGAGAGGGTGTGGAGAAAAGGGAACCCTCTTACACTGTTGGTGAGAATGCAAACTAGTACAGCCACTATGGAGAACAGTGTGGAGATTCCTTAAAAAACTGGAAATAGAACTGCCTTATGATCCAGCAATCCCACTGCTGGGCATACACATTGAGGAAACCAGAAGGGAAAGAGACACGTGTACCCCAATGTTCATCGCATCACTGTTTATAATAGCCAGGACATGGAAGCAACCTACATGTCCATCAGCAGATGAATGGATAAGAAAGCAGTGGTACATATACACAATGGAGTATTACTCAGCCATTAAAAAGAATACATATGAATCAGTTCTAATGAGGTGGATGAAACTGGAGCCTATTATACAGAGTGAAGTAAGCCAGAAAGAAAAACACCAATACAGTATACTAACACATACATATGGAATTTAGAAAGATGGTAACAATAACCCTGTGTACGAGACAGCAAAAGAGACACTGATGTATAGAACAGTCTTATGGACTCTGTGGGAGAGGGAGAGGGTGGGGAGATTTGGGATAATGGCATTGAAACATGTATAATATCATGTATGAAACGAGTCGCCAGTCCAGGTTCTATGCACGATACTGGATGCTTGGGGCTGGTGCACTGGGACGACCCAGAGGGATGGTATGGGGAGGGAGGAAGGAGGAGGATTCAGGATGGGGAACACATGTATACCTGTGGCGGATTCATTTCAATATTTGGCAAAACGAATACAATATTTTAAAGTTTAAAAATAAAATAAAAATTAAAAAAAGAGTATAATTTAATTACCTATGGAACAAAATCAAATAGTCTGACACTGTAAGCAATTTCTCAAAAAAGATGAGAAAGAAAATGACAGAAAAATTCTTGAAGAAATAAAGGTGCAATACTCTCCAAACTTGGTAAGAAAGCAAAGTTATAAATTCAAACACAATAAATTTGAAGTAAGTCTCCCTCAGTTCAGTTCAGTTGCTCAGTCGTGTCCGACTCTTTGCAACTCCATGAATTACAGCATGCCAGGCCTCCCTGTCCATCACCAACTCCCGGAGTTCACTCAAACTCATGTCCATTGAGTCGGTGATGCCATGCAGCCATCTCATCCTCTGTCATCCCCTTCTCTTCCTGCCCTCAATCCCTCCCAGCATCAGAGTCTTTTCCAATGAGTCAACTCTTCCCGTGAGGTGGCCAAAGTATTGGAGTTTCAGCTTTAGCATCAGTCCTTCCAAAGAACACCCAGGACTGATCCCCTTTAGGATGGACTGGTTGGATCTCCTTGCAGTCCAAGGGACTCTCAAGAGTCTTCTCCAACACCACAGTTCAAAAGCATCAATTCTTCGGTGCTCAGCTTTCTTCACAGTCCAGCTCTTACATCCATACATGACCACTGGAAAGATCATAGCCTTGACTAGACAGACCTTTGCTGGCAAAGTAATGTCTCTGCTTTTCAATATGCTATCTAGGTTGGTCATCACTTTCCTTCCAAGGAGTGTCTTTTAATTTCATGGCTGCAATCACCATCTACAGTGATTTTGGAGCCCCCCAAAATAAAGTCTGACACTGTTTCCCCATCTATTTCCCATGAAGTGATGGGACCAGGTGCCATGATCTTCATTTTCTGAATGTTGACCTTTAAGCCAACTTTTTAACTCTGCTCTTTCACTTTCATCAACAGGCTTTTTAGTTCCTCTTCAGTTTCTGCCATAAGGGTGGTATCATCTGCATATCTGAGGTTATTGATATTTCTCCCAGCAATCTTGATTCCAGCTTGTGCTTCATCCAACCCAGCATTTCTCATGATGTACTCTGCATAGAAGTTAAATAAGCAGGATGACAATATACAGCCTTGACGTACTCCCTAGGCACATAATAATATAATTTCTGAAACCTAACAGTAAATGAATGAATTAATATAAATATTATACATATATGTATATTTTAAAGCTGCCAGATAGAAATGACTTATTATGTACAGAAGAACAATGATTAAACTGACTGGTAACTTCTCCAAAGTGTAGGACCATAATTAAGGCAAGAGCTAAAAAGTCCCCTTTGAAACTGGTAACATGAGATTCAAGAGAGGCTTCATTGAAAAAAATTTCATGTCACAGTAGCACTAAGAAGTTAAAGTATAGTTAATTAAACATTGCTTGTTTCTTTTAAAAGATATACATACAGTAATTGAAAACAGAATTATGTAAGTACCATAATTTGAAACTTGAAAGAGACTGAAGAAAGGCTATTTAAAGCCTTTCAACATTTTCAACACTTATTCACTTTCAACACTCTTCTATTTCTTCCATATAAACAATTATATTACTGAAGTTCAATAGCCACAACTGCCACATAAATGCGACTTCCATTACCTAGACTCTAACAAAGATACAACTACTAATCTTACTTGTCAGTTGCTAAAAAGTGACCAGTTGGACTAAGTAATTCAGTGTGATGTATTACCCCAAAACTGCATTAGAAAAAGCAGATAAAGTTCTTCTGGTGTAGTGAGAGACATTATGAAGAAATTAGCAGTGAAGAGGAAACTCTTATCCCTTATTATTGTTGAAATGGCTCAGGATTTTTCCTACCCAACAATTGTCAATGAATTCACACTTATTTACCTAACCTTTATATTAACGAAAATGTTTTGTAGGAGGGTGATAAGGGGAGATCAAATAGCTAGAGATCTAAGTTTTACATTTTTTAGCTGGCATTTTCATTTGTGCTGTAATGAAAATCCTATTTGGAGGTTTAAACAGAAATAGAGATCCACCATTTCCTTTTTATTGTTTTATACCAAAAGATAATAACACATTAAATATATTTTGAGAAACCAAAGATTTATTAAAAAAAAAACTTATTACACAAGATTAAGCTAATTATTTAGCTATAGAATATAATACTATGGAAGATAGTGATAGGCATAGGATAGCTAATATTTCAATTAATGTGTAGCATATATTATTGTGTTTAATGATGGGACAATTAAAATAAATGCCAATACCAAAGCTATATTGAAAATGTTAAATTGTCAAAACTTCCATTGGCTCAGTTACTTTAGAAGTTGTGAGTTACAGAAGAGTTGATGGTTTTGTTACTATTTATACTTTGACTTTTCACTTTCATGGTTTGGAGAAGGAAATGGCAACCCACTCCAATGTTCTTGCCTGGAGAATCCCAGGGATGGGGGAGCCTGGTGGGGTCGCACAGAGTTGGCCACGACTGAAGCAACTTAGCAGCAGCAGCAGAATAGCATCTCAGATATACTAATATTTACTGCTTTCCTTGGCCATTTAAAGATTTTGCACTTCCAAATATTCTTCATAGGATGACCACATATTTTTAATCTAACAAACTATTATTTATATTTCAAAATGAGAAAAACTGAAATATAACAAAGTTGAAGAAACTATCCTTCATCAGAAAGAAAATACACAAACATATAGCAAAGATGAATTAGAAAGCAAATCTAAAAGTGATTACATGCAACCACTGTATTATAGAACTACACAATGGTAAACTAAAATCACTTTATTAAAAGCATGAATTGAGCACGGATATTTTTGTTTTTTAGAAAAGTAGGATGGAGAATGGTATTTCATATTTTTAATTAGAGCTCTTTCATGACATTTTATTTACTAAACAACGCCTACTTTTGGGATCACATAAAACAAAACCAAATTTTAATCCATATAACCATTTTCTAAATGTTAATGGTGATGTATGCTTGTGGATAAAAATCAACCCATAAAATTACAAATGATTTGTTCATTGATTGGTCCTAATACATTCAAAGTAACGTCTGTTTAGCAATAGAAAAGTTAAATAATAACCTTAATAACTATGATACTTTTTAAAAACCTAGATGGCCTTATTGAAACAGCATCCAAATTAGTTCTCAATTATTTTAATAGTTATCAGTAATTTAAAATTTTTTTTAATTTTTTAATATAATTTTTATTTTATTTTGGATATAGTTGATTTACAATGTTGTACTAGTTTCAGGAGTACAGGAAAGTGATTCAATGTGTACTCTCCAAGAGTTGAGTCTCTTATTTCCCCTAGTCCTGTTCTATTCAGTTCAGTTCAGGCGCTCAGTCATGTCTGACTCTTTGCAACCCCATGAAACTCAGCGCGCCAGCCCTCTTTGTCCATCACCAACTCCTGGAGTTTAACCAAACTCACGTCCATTGAGTCGGTGATGCCATCCAGCCATCTCATCCTCTGTCGTCCCCTTCTCTTCCTGCCCCCAATCTTTCCCAGCATCAGGGTCTTTTCAAATGATTCACCTCTGCATCAGGTGGCCAAAGTATTGGAGTTTCAGCTTCAACATCAGTCCTTCCAATGAACACCCAGGACTCATGCCTTTAGGATGGACTGGTTGGATCTCCTTGAAGTCCAAGGGACTCTCTAGAATCTTCTCCAACACCACAGTTCAAAAGCATCAACTCTTCAGCGCTCAGCTTTCTTTATAGTCCAACTGTCACATCCATACATGACTATTGGGAAAACCATAGCCTCAACTAGATGGACCTTTGTTGACAAAGTAATGTCTCTGCTTTTTAATATGCTGTCTAGGTTGCTCATAACTTTCCTTCCAAGGAGTAAGCGTCTTTTAATTTCATGCCTGCAATCACCATCTGCAGTGATTTTGGAACCCCAAAAGATAAAGTCAGCCACTGTTTCCCCATCTATTTCCCATGAAGTGATGGGACCAGATGCCATGATCTTACTTTTCTGAATGTTGAGCTTTAAGCCAACATTTTTACTCTCCTCTTTCACTTTCATCAAGATGCTGTTTAGTGTTTCACTTTCTGCCATAAGGGTGGTGTCATCTCATATCTGAGGTTATTGATATTTCTCCCGGTAATCCTGATTCCAGCTTGTGCTTCTTCCAGCCCAGCGTTTCTCATGATGTACTCCACATATAAGTTAAATAAGCAGGGTGACAATATACAGCCTTGACGTACTCCTTTTCCTATTTGAAACCAGTCTGTTGTTCCATGTCCAGTTCTAACTGTTGCTTCCTCACCTGCATACAGGTTTCCCAGGAGGCAGGTCAGGTGGTCTGGTATTCCCATCTCTGTCAGAATTTTCCAGAGTTTGTTGTGATCCACACAGTCAAAGACTTTGGCATAGTCAATAAAGCAGAAATAGATGTTTTTCTGGAACTCTCTTGCTTTTTCGATGATCCAGCGGATGTTGGCAATTTGATCTCTGCCTTTTCTAAATCCAGCTTGAACATCTGGAAGTTCATGGTTCATGTATTGCTGGAGACTGGCTTGGAGAATTTTGAGCGTTACTTTACTACCATGTGAGATGAGTGCAATTGTACAGTAGTTTGAGCATTCTTTGGCATTGCCTTTCTTTGGGATTGGAATGAAAACTGACCTTTTCCAGTCCTGTGGCCACTGCTGAGTTTTCCAAATTTGCTGACATATTGAGTGCAGCACTTTCACAGCAGTGAAAGTTGGGCTCCTGTAAGCAAACCTGTCTGGCCTTCAAAGCCATATGCTCTGAGGTTGCTCCTCCCACTGCCAGGTGCTGAGGCTTAGGGGCCTGACTTAGGGCTTGGAACTCTTGTGGGAGAACCTCTGCAACATAATCATTTTCTAGCTTGTGGGTCATCCACCCAGTGGGTATGGGATTTGATTTATATTGTGAAAGTGCCCTCCTATCAGCTATGCCTTCTTTGTCGCTGGGTGTAGGATATATTTATTGGTAGGTTCCAGTCTTTTTTGTCAATGATCATTCAGCAGTTAGTTGTGATTCTAGTGTTTTCATGTCAAGTCCTCTACTCTTCCATCTTTTCCCTTCCAAGTATATTTAAATTACCTTTTAACAGAGATGTAACTAATCATAAATTCATGTGCCTAATGCACAGTGAGGCCAACAATTTCAAAACATCTGTGTTTGGAGCAGAGAAATAGATTATCAGTAAATTTAAAAATACTTAAATTTGTTGCGATTCTTAATTATATTTACCTATCCTTGTAAGATTTCAGGAGGCCTATTGATACCCAATAATGGTTTAAATCAGAGAGGAGGCAAAGTAAAAGGTTTATTATACCTGATTCAATCAGAAAATAGAATCAAACAGAAATTTGAACAGAGAAATTTAAAATAAAGAATTATTAACAGGAGATTAGAAGAATAAAGAATTGTCTAGAAAGAGTTAAAGAGAAATATAAAGAATACAGGAATAATAGATATAGGTAACAGCCACTACTCTTAGTCCTAGGGCTGAGACAGAATGACCAAGTGGCTCCTGCCTAAGTGACTCCATGCCTGCCTGACTAGAGATGAGGTCAAGACCTTTCTGGAATGGGCATGGCTGTTGGGACCTTGCTGGTGGAGCTTGCTGGAAACCTGCCCTCTAAATCGGAGAGGAAGCCATCCTCAGGGTGGTACTGCATTTCAGAAATCAGTGTGAAGTCGTTTAAGAGTTAATCAGTTAAGGGACAACTTTATTAACAATCTTGTGGTGATTTAAATGACAAAAGAAAATAAATGTGAATGTTAGTAAGCACAATTAAAAGTGTGCTATATTTACTAAGCATTAATGTGACTGGCATGTCTACCATGTAGTAATTGACCTAATTCATCATCTCATTTTGACTTGACACTCAGGTTCTAACCTCTGCAAATTTTCACTCTAAGCAGAAAAGGCAGAACCAGACTAGTGAAGAGTGATGTCAGAGTTCACTATCTAGGACCTCTTAGCCTTGTTCAATCAGTGTTTACCCGTGGATCCAGCCTGACACCCCTTAAATCATCTTATAAGGTTATATTCCATCAGTGCTCCCATAATTCCAGGGCAAGAGAGTTCCCTACTAAAATTAGGGACAAATGCTTGGTGTATTTGAGCTAACAAGGTACTGACTTTTAGCCTGTGACAATTGACCATCATAATGTACCTATTGGAATGCCCTGAGCACAACATTTTAGAGGAAGCCAGGGTAAATTGGATTCTTAATGGTGCATTTAACAAAAGTCAGTCAATAGAGGTTAACATAATTCTCAGTGTGCACTTTTAAATTGCAAACAGTTTTAGAGTGACCATTTCTATAACAGACTGGACTGACATGCCACAAAATGAGCTTTTGGCCTTCCTAGCAGATGGGCCTCCTTTGGTTTTGATCCTGAATACAGCATTAGCTGAAAATGCATTCAGTTCAGAATAGAATGGCAGGGTTTTTTTTTTTTTTTTTTTTTTTTTTTGTGGAAGAGCTGGCTTATTGTTTGATTCAAACAAAGAAGCTTTTATCTGGTGAGTGACTTGTCATCTTATGTCGATGTAAGCTATGTAAAGAATGACTTTTCATTAAAGCAAGTTTAGCATATTTGCAATTGTCTTGGTCAGATGGGAAAGTTTCTGGCTGAAATAGTGGAATTATATCCTGCGGTTTATGCAATCCACAAATTGATTCTATGTGGGAAAGCAAAAATAATAATAACAACAAAAGGAGCTTTTTCCACTTGGCTCCACAGAAAAACTCTGCCAAGCAGCAATTTTGGGGCACACCGAAGAAAATCCATTCCCTGTACAAGTGGCAGAATTTGCCAAGTTATATGGAGACTGTATACATATAGAGTCTCAAATTCCTGAATCTGGCTCACTCTGGATTAAAAATATAATTGTTAAGTCATCCAGCCTTTTGTACTTTTTTATATAGTATTATATGTATAATCCTCGTTAAATCTTCCAGTGCTGCTTCCATCACCCCACTCTGAAGATACTCCTTGCAAATAAATTTTATACCATTTTCCCAAGCTTCAAACTATCTTGTATGCACAGTTTCTATGGTGCCTAACTCTCCTATGGTTTGTGTGCATGTGTGTTCAGTCACTCAGTCGTGTCTGACTCTTTGTGACCCCACAGACTATATAGCTCACTACACCAAGCTCCTCTGTCCATGGAATTTTCCAGAAGAAGAATACTGGAATGGGTTGCCATTTCCTACACCAACTCTCCTGCTTATTACTAACAATATATCCTTCTTTTGGCCAAGAACTTCTAAGCTGAACAAATAAATTGGAGAGGGTCTGACATGTGGTAGTACAGCCCAGTGGACAAAAGTTAGAACTTTCTCAGACACAGCAGTAATACCCTTCCTTGACCATCTGAGAATTCTACAAAATTCTCAGTATTTCTTGTCCTGTATGTACTTCTTCACCATTGGTGACAGTGAGAAATGAGGGAAGCTGTTACAAAGATCATTCCAACTTGACCAATGTTACCATTTTGTATTATTCTAACATGTCAAACAGTTCTCCTAAGGGCCGTGGGGATACAGAGAGGACCCACCAGAACCATCCTAAAAAACATGCATCTCCTTTATTGTTAGCCTATGAGGACTAGGGGCCCAGAGATAACCTGATTCTTGCCTGGGACCTCAAGAACCTCCATCCTCTCAAGCAGCTCAATCAGCCACAGATATATGTTTATTGGGTGCCACACATTTCACTTACACTTGATTTTGAACAGCAGAACACCAGGAGTCATGAGGTGAAAAACAGAAAGATGGTTGGAGGAATATGGTCAACTATGATGTGGTTTTTCCATGAAATTATCTTCAAGATCTAACTTTGTTTTCTGAGCCTCTCTTAAAAAATTTATACTTTTTACAATGTTATAGAACACAAGAATGTTGTACCCATTATATAATTTATTTCTTTTATATTTCCTATTTTATATTATTTCAGTTCCAATTTTTTTCCTTCCTCAGATCCAAACACTGTGTTTGGAATTTATGATGAAAGACACATATTTTCATTTCCCTGATGCCAGGAAAGATCAAGGGGAGGAAAAGAGGGCATCAGAGGATGAAATGTCTGGACGGCATCACTGATGCAATGAACATGAACTCCGGCAAACTCCAGGAGATGGTGAAGGACAGAGAGGCCTGGTGCACTGCAGTCCATGGGGTCACAAAGAGTCAACATGACCGGGAAACTAAACAACAACGTCAGTTCAGTTCAGTTCAGTCGCTCAGTCATGTCCGCCTCTTTGCAATCCCATGAATCACAGCATGCCAGGCCTCCCTGTCCATCACCAACTCCCAGAGTTCACTCAGACTCACGTGCATCGAGTCAGTGATGCCATCCAGCCATCTCATCCTCCGTCGTCCCCTTCTCCTCCTGCCCCCAATCCCTCCCAGCATCAGAGTCTTTTCCAATGAATCAACTCTTTGCATGAGGTGGCCAAAGTACTGGAGTTTCAGCTTTAGCATCATTCCTTCCAAAGAAATCCCAGGGCTGATCTCCTTCAGAATGCACTGGTTGGATCCCCCTGCAGTCGAGGGACTCTCAAGAGTCTTCTCCAACTCCACAGTTTAAAAGCATCAGTTCTTCAAGGCTCAGCTTTCTTCACAGTCCAACTCTCACATCCCTACATGACCACTGGAAAAACCATAGCCTTGACTAGATGGACCTTTGTTGGCAAAGTAATATCTCTGCTTTTGAATATGCTATCTAGGTTGGTCATCACTTTCCTTCCAAGGAGTAAGCATCTTTTAATTTCATAGCTGCATCACCATCTGCAGTGATTTTGGAGCCCAAAAAATAAAGTCTGACACTGTTTCCACTGTTTTCCCATGTATTTCCCATGAAGTGATGGGACCAGATGCCATGATCTTAGTTTTCTGAATGTTGAGCTTTAAGCCAACTTTCTCACTCTCCACTTTCACTTTCATCAAGAGGCTTTTTAGTTCACTTTCTGCCATAAGGGTGGTGTCATATGCATATCTGAGGTTATTGATATTTCTTTCAGCAATCTTTATTCCAGCTTGTGCTTCATCAGCGTTTCTCATGATGTACTCTGCACATAAGTTAAATAAGCAGGGTGATAATATATGGCTTTGATGTACTCCTTTCCCTATTTGGAACCAGTCGGTTGTTCCATGCCCAGTTCTAACTATTGCTTCCTGACTTGCATATAGGTTTCTCAACAGGCAGGTCAGGTGGTCTGGTATTCCCATCTCTTTCAGTATTTTCCACAGTTTATTATGATCCACACAGTCAAAGGCTTTGGCATAGTCAGTACAGAAGAAATAGATGTTTTTCTGGAACTGTCTTGCTTTTTCCATGATCCAGCAGATGTTGGCAATTTGATCTCTGGTTCCTCTGCCTTTTCTAAAACCAGCTTGAACATCTGGAAGTTCACGGTTCATGTACTGCTGAAGCCTGGCTGGGAGAATTTTGAGTGTTACTTTACTAGCATGTGAGATGAGTGCAATTGTGCGGTAGTTTGAACATTCTTTCACATTGCTTTTCTTTGGGATTGGAATGAAAACTGACCTTTTCCAGTCCTGTGGCCACTGCTGAATTTTCCAAATTTGCTGGCATATTGAGTGCAGCACCTTCACAGCATCATCTTAAAGGATTTGAAGTAGCTCAACTGGAATTCCATCACCTCCACTAGCTTTGTTCATAGTGATGCTTTCTAAGGCCCATTTGACTTCACATTCTAGGATGTCTGGCTGTAGGTGAGTGATCACACCATCGTGATTATCTTGGTCGTGAAGATCTTCTTGTATAGTTCTTCTGTGTATTCTTTCCACCTCTTCTTAATATCTTCTACTTTTGTTAGGTCCATACCATTTCTGTTCTTTATCGAGCCCATCTTTGCATGAAATGTTCCCTTCGCATCTCTAATTTTCTTGAAGAGATCTCTAGTCTTTCCCATTCTGTCATTTTCCTCTACTTCTTTGCATTGATCGCAGAGGAAGGCTTTCTTATCTCTTCTTGCTATTCTTTGGAACTCTGCATTGAAATGGGTATGTCTTTCCTTTACTTTTTTGCTTTTCACTTCTCTTCTTTTCACAGCTATTTGTAAGGCCTCATCAGACAGCCATTTTGCTTTTTTGCATTTCTTTTCCATGGGGATGGTCTTGATCCCTGTCTCCTGTACAATGTCACGAACCTCTGTCCATAGTTCATCAGGCACTCTATCAAATCTAGTCCCTTAAATATATGTCTCACTTCCACTGTATAATCATAAGGGATTTGATTTAGGTCATACCTGAATGGTCTAGTGGTTTTCCTTACTTTCTTCAATTTCAGTCTGAATTTGGCAATAAGGAGTTCATGATCTGAGCCACAGTCAGCTCCTGGTCTTGTTTTTGTTGACTGTATAGAGCTTCTCCATCTTTGGCTGCAAAGAATATAATCAATCTGATTTTGGTGTTGACCATCTGGTGATCTCCATGTGTAGAGTCTTCTCTTGTGTTGTTGGAAGAGGGTGTTTGCTATGGCCAGTGCGTTTTCTCGGCAAAACTCTATTAGTCTTTTCCCTGCTTCATTCCGTATTCCAAGGCCAAATTTGCCTGTTACTCCAGGTGTTTCTTGACTTCCTACTTTTGCATTCCAGTCCCCTATAATGAAAAGGACATCTTTTTTGGGTGTTAGTTCTAAAAGGTCTTGGAGGTCTTCATAGAACCGTTCAACTTCAGCTTCTTCAGCGTTACTGGTTGAGGCATAGACTTGGATTACTGTAATATTGAATGGTTTGCCTTGGAAACGAACAGAGATCATTCTGTCGTTTTTGAGATTGCATCCAAGTACTGCATTTCGGACTCTTTTGTTGACCATGATGGCCACTCCATTTCTTCTAAGGGATTCCTGCCCGCAGTAGTAGATATAATGGTCATCTGAGTTAAATTCACCCATTCCAGTCCATTTTAGCTCGCTGACTCCTAGAATGTCGACATTCACTCTTGCCATCTCTTGTTTGACCACTTCCAATTTGCCTTGATTCATGGACACAACATTCCAGGTTCCTATGCAATATTGCTCTTTACAGCATTGGACCTTGCTTCTAAAACCAGTCACATCCAGAACTGTGTATTGTTTTTGCTTTGGCTCCATCCCTTTATTCTTTCTGGAGTTATTTCTCCACTAATCTCCAGTAGCATATTGGGCACCTACTGACCTGGGAAGTTTCTCTTTCAGTATCCTATCATTTTACCTTTTCATACTGTTCATGGGGTTCTCAAGGCAAGAATACTGAAGTGATTTGCCATTCCCTTCTCCAGTGGACCACATTCTGTCAGACCTCTCCACCATGACCCGCCCGTCTTGGGTGGCCCCACAGGGCATGGCTTAGTTTCATTGAGTTAGACCAGGCTGTGGTCCTAGTGTAATTAGATTGACTAGTTTTCCCTGATTGTGGTTTCATTGTTCTGCCCTCTGATGCCCTCTTGCAACACCTACCATCTTACTTGGGTTTCTCTTACCTTGGACTTGGGGTATCTCTTCACGGCTGTTCCAGCAAAGCACAGCTGCTGCTCCTTACCTTGGATGAGAGCTATCTCCACACTGCCGCCCCTCCTGATCTTGAACGTGGAATAGCTCCTGTAGGCCCTCCTGCGCCCGCGCAGCCACCGCTCCTTGGACATAGGGTTGTTCCTTTCCGGCCGCCTCCCCTGGCCTTGGGCGTGGGGTTGCTCCTCTCTGCCATTCCTGCACCGTCGCAGCCTTGCACTCTCAGCCGCTACCCCTGACCTTGGACGTGGGGTAGCTCCTCTCGCTCGCACTTGTGCACCGTCAACAACGGATTATACAACAAATAATACAACATACTATATAACAAATTATATAAGAACAACAAGTTATAATATGGAATGATCACATTTACCTTGCATCTTTCTTTTCCTCATGTTAAGCTACTAGCCTGAATAGATGTCTTGTCCCAGAAATAGAAAGATTCTCTGAAAGAGACAAGTTCTAGACATTTCCCTCTACTCCTTTTAATATTTATCTGTAATCATGTCTCATTCTCACATTGTGATCATAAACTCAGTATACTAATTCATTCCCTCAAACTATTTTTCTAACCTAAAGTGTTTTAATGTAATTAAAACATACCTAGATTCATAATATTCATCAAAGAAGTAGATTTTTGAGGTGAACATCAGCAGCTATTAACAACAGCTGGAAACTGAAGAGAGTTGAAGTAAAGGGAGTTTCTTAGACTTAAAACACTGGATTATACAACATACTACAAATCTATTAATACCTGCACTGCTGTATAACTAATGCATATTTATTTTTATCTTTCATAAATTACTTCGACCTCTATGGTAAGAATATCTTTTTCTAGGATAGATCCACAAAAATCAAAGTCCTTTAACCAGGACAGAGTGAATTACTATACACATTTTAAACTCTGTTTCTTCTAGATCAATGGTTCTCATATTTAGGATTCGTCAGAATCACTGGGACAGATTGTTAAAACACAGATTTCTGGATTCTATTCCTAGAGTTTCTAATTAAGTAGATCTGGGATAGAACCTCAGAATTTACAGTTCTAACTAGTTCCCAGATGATGATCATGCTGGTTTAAGGTTCAAAGTTTGAAAACTACTCATCTTGTATGTAAGCCAAAAACAAAAGGGATTATGAGCAAAACATTTAATGATATTATATTTGGTATGTTCAAATTCTAATGACTGTGATAAAATTTTGCATAGTTTAGTGATTTGTGTACTTGAATGACAAACAGAAACTTAAACCACATAGTAGATTCAAATTTCATTGTTAACTAAAATTATAAATTGTTCTGGGTAGTCTTAGATCTCTGCACACAATTTCCCAGGAAAATCATCAGAGATTTCTCCCTATTTTTCTATAGAGTACTCTCTATAAGGTGATTATTTATTAAATATTTTCTAATGCCTTGTGTTCTGTTTGAATTTGCCAACATAAGCCTTTTTTATTAGAAAGAATCCTGGTTACATGAGTGATTGTGAAATCACTTGTAAATGATGACCTGTTTTTATGCTAGCTGTCAGCTATAATACTCTTAAGATAACACAGGCCCCTAAAAGGGAAAGAGACTGAAGGCAATTGGGCAATCAGTTACTCATCCTTGCACACCCTCGTCCCACTCTGAAATTGTACATCCGAGACATACTCCTCTAACACAGATCTCAAATGGTAGGTCTCTTACTTGTCAGTTCAATGCCTTCTTGAGGTTTTATAAAATTCTTATCCCAATCTTTGTAATCATGCCTCCCAAATATGATCCTCAGAACTCATAAGGTAATTGCTACAGAGGTCCCCATTGTTCAATCTAAGGAGAGTAGAATTAGAGGTTCCAAATACTTTACTCTTTTGTGAGAGCAGTCTCTAAATTTGCAAAGGGAAATTTCAACCAGAATGATTTTCATTCTATATAAAATTGAGGAAAAATAAATCTCATCCCATTTTCCAATTACTAATTATAATACTTTTAAAATATATCATTGATCAAATAACATGCCACATTAGGATCATATTAAAACTTTTTTAAAAGTATGAGATAATTCATGTGATTGTGTCAGATGAATAGGTAAAGTTATCACATATAGTGAGGAACTGCTAATATCTGCCTTTGTGCAAGTGAATGTAAAATATGCAGCACTCATGTTAATTAATCTTTATTTGGGGGATATTTAAAGATAGATATTTATTTGAGGAAAACTTGAAAAATGTAGAAAAGCATAGGGAGGAAAAACAAATTGTCCACCAGTTCCATTTAGAGATGAATATGCACTTTATACAAAGATATAAAAAGAACTAGGTTAAAGAGTCTAGAAGAGAATATTTTATTGGAGAAAGTTGCTGAGTTCTAGGTTATCTTCCTCCTAAAGGAAAGGAAAAGAGATGCCCCTTCTATCATAATAAGTGAGAGGCCTTTGGAAGGACCTTGGAACATTTGACACATATTTCCTGAAATATGAATGAACTCAGGAACTGTTGTTTGAACCTCACCTAAGAAAAGTAAATGCAGAAGTTTGTGTCCAGAGGTAAAAAAAGGTAACAGTGGGAGCAACAATATTCTACATGATATGGTAAGGATACACAGTGGCCCAAGTGGATACTGCAGGAAAGAACTGGGCTAGAGATATCTTGGTGGAATCTCCACAGTAAGAAGCTATGAGAGGTACCATTGGGGTAGGAGCTGGGAGGATACTACTGTGTCCATATCTGAGAACTACACTACCCAGAGATCCCCAGGGTCAACATCCAGTGAACACCAAACAAGTTACAAAAAAGAGACTGCTTTGAACATCGACTAATCTCAAAGTATGTCAATGCCAAATCATAAAAATCTCTATAAAGTAATTTTTGCTCCTCATTTCTCCCTTCCCCAAATCCTAGATGGATTTGAGAAGTCTTGGCTTAGGAGATGGGAAGAGGAATGTTGAAGGAGAGAGCAGATCACTGTTTCCCACCAGAAATCTCTAGAGTCAGCATGTCAGAAGAGATGCATCTTTAAATGTAGTTCAGAGTTTTGACTGTGGAAATGGTTATTTCAATTATTAAAATTAAATTGCAACTAAAAAGTGAAAAAAGGATATTTTATTATCAGAATGTGACCATAAAAATTATGAACTACTCCTGGATTTCATCCAAGGGATAGGGGAAAACTAGCTTACATAGAGAAAAAGGAAAATGTTGCTTTCTTTTAATCCCTTTGGAGTCTTGCTCTTTTAGTATAATGATAACATACTATATTCCAGTATACAGTTGTACAAAAATATACTTAACTAACCTCCTAATTTGTTTCTATTGCATCATCCTTTCTTGAAAATTACTATAACTCAGACCCTATTTCCTTTCTCTTCTTAATTTCAATGTCTTATCACATTGATAGCCAAGAAATTCTTTCTTGTTTAAAAAAAAAAAGACTAAAAATTTTATTCAAATAGTGCCTGAAACATAAATGTAATAGCTGATCAGTAAAGACATGTATGAGTAAATGAATGGACAAGAGCCCATTTCTTCATGCTTTCTCATCATAGGATAGAACTAACAAAGAGAAACAAAATCTTTTCATTATTGCCTAATTTTTAAATTATCACTCAGTTATTCTTCATTTTAGAACCCTTTCACTCAAATAAACAAAAAATTAAAGTATGAGCTATTTTCTAGGGATTCTAGAAGTATAATCAGTACTCTGCCATAGCTATGTGATGAGATAGCACAGGAAGAAGCTTTCATTACCAAAAGAAATTTAAAAAAATCTAAAACAGGAGTGGAGGAGGGGGGTTAAACTTAAAAAAAGTAAGAACAGGTTAACAGTACTAGTTTCTAGACTAAAACAGATGAGGGGTCATGGCCACGGTGAGACACTTAGGTAGGTGCCATGAAAAGGCACAGCTGAACAAAGAAAGTACTTAAAGTCTTAGGTTATCCTAGAGTCAAAGAGCCAATAGGTATGAAGGAAGAGATGAGGCATGGGAACTAGAGTGAATAAGAGTTATGTTTAGGTGTATGTGTGTGAACGCAATCATGTTTGACTCTGCGACACCCTGGACTGTAGCCCGCCAGGCTCCTCTGTCCGTGGGATTTTTCAGGCAAGAATACTGTTATGGGGTGGGGTGCTACTTCCTTCTCCAGGAGATCTTCCCAGCCCAGGGATCAAACCCAACTCTCTTGAGTCTCTTGCACTGGCAGGCAGATTCTTTACCACTGCACCACCCGGGAAGCCCATGGCTAGGGGTATTATGAATCAATTCTCTTTGAGGATCCAGGACTGAACTCTCATGACAATGACATTGGCAATCTCAAATTCTATAAGAATGGTTGTCTGACACTCCAGCCTTTTCTGAGGATGCCAAGAAGCAAGCATATAAGTTATGTGGGGATTCAGTCCTCCCTTTGTCCCTATACATTTGCAAAATCTGTTTAAAAATAAGTTCAGCGTAGACAGCAAGTAGGGACTGAAGCAGAGGGAGATGACAGCCCCAAGTGTGAAAGCGTAATAGCAAGAACAGGGAGGAGGTAAATAGTCACACACCAAGAACAAACTGCCTTGGCAGTACCTTTTCCTTAGCCTTCCAGGCCAGAACATCCTTAAGCTCTACTCCCACCACTCTTCACACAGAGCCAGATATTCCCAAACTGAAGAATTTGCCTGATTGTCCAGTCCAGGTGATCAATTTACAGTTCCTAAGAGACAACTGTTGCTACAAAATCATGCCAATCTGGAAAGAGTCACTGATAACCCTTTAGGATATATGAATAGAAAGTTATTGCAGCCAAATCTGAATCATTTCCAACAGTTTGACTTTGTTTCTTGAATTACAAAGGGAATTTTATGACACTGGCAGGAACAGAGCTTTCTCTAGCATTCTAAGCTTCTTCCTGTCTTTCTTGTTCCCACACGTTAAATCAGCAGTGCATGACTTACAATTTGACTTGCTTCCTTTTTTGCAAAGTCGTCAGAACTTGACTCCATTCATGAGTGACCTTTCTCCTCCCTCTCAGATGCTGATTTGGGCAACATTCAGATCAGTTTTATTTCATCTTGAGAGATAAAAATTTGGTTGCCTCAGGAGTGGGAGAACTTAATGACTGTTTCAGTAAAGCATTTACCAAGTCAGTATTCAAAGTCATCTGAAATAGTTGGCACAGTTTAAAAATAAGTGGCATTACTTTAATAAATTGGGAGAGAATAAGACTGTCCCATTGTGCCTAGCAACTGTTCAACATTATATTCTCTTAGAAACTAACAATATAATGTTTGTTTTATTCAGCATTATGTATTGTTTCTTAAAAACAGATCTTGAGTTGAATTGTACAAGTAAATTGAGAAAATCTCTATCCATATATTTATGCACACACACTTATATGTAAATTTACATGAAAAATTATATTTAAAATATAGATGCTGCTTTTTAGATTTAATCATCTGGCCAACCTGCAAATAGATAACCATGCCTCAAGATAACCATGCCTCAAAATAACCAGGTTTCATATGCCTGTGAGGGCTTTCCTGGTGGCTCAGTTGATAAAGAATTTGCCTGCAATGCAGGAAACTCAAGAGATGTGGGTTCAATCCCTGATTCAGGAAGATCCCCTGGAGAAGGAAATGGAAACCCACTCCAGTATTCTTACCTGGAGAATCCCATGGAAAGAAGAGCCTGGTGGACTACAGTCTGTTTGACAAGAGTCAAACAGAATTTATGACTAAACCACCACTACCACCATATATCTGTAATGAGTATACAAAACAAAACAGTAGAAGAAAATTAAAAAAAAGATGACTCAGAAGAAACAGGATAGTAGATTATTAAGAGCTTAGTTTTGGATTCAAAGGAAACTCTGCCTCATACAAATAAGTTTCTAACTTCTCTAATTTTCAGATGTAAAATGTATCCTCTAGATGTAAAATCAAAAAGATAATAGCAGGGTTAACCAGTGTGACAATTAAATGAAGGCTTCCAAAATGTTTAGCAAGTAACTGGCAATTAGTGAATACTTAATAAATGTTAGTTTTCACTAACTAACTTATGGACTGATCAAGGTTATAACTCTACTAAGATTTATACTTTGAAAAGTTAAATTAGGCCATACGTTAGAGTTCTGAACACAGGCTACTTACTCATCTATATATCCAATATAGATCAGTCTTTATTTGGTCTATAGTTTTTAAGTTACTCATTTTTCTTCTTGGTTATGTTTATTGGACATCAGTATTTCCATGAGCTTCTGCAATTCAGATAGGATGCTATCTTTGACATACACAAGTCACACTGCATAAAAGAGGAATAGTATTATACAGAAAGCATTGTCTTCGTCATGTAAGTAAGTACGTGTGTGTGCACATCTGCACACACATGTAAGCACACAATAAAGACAGGGGAGGTCCACAAGGAGTGATACTGATTGCTAGAATTTTATTTGTCACTGCAATACTGTAACGTGTTTTACAATTAACAATGGCTTAAATGACTAACATATCTGATGCCATAATGCATACGTTATTTGGTTCCTTGTACTGAGAGAAGATACAAAATAGGTTAGGGGATAGTGATCAGCCAAGAGAAGTGAGAGGAGTGAGGAGCTGTTCTCCTCTGAATGTCTCTGTCTTTGGAAGCTTGTCAACAGTGGGGTAAATTTTCTTGAATATTTTGTTTGTGTAACACAGATTTTAAGGTCAGCACACTCTCAAGAACCCACATCAATGGCATTGCTTATATGTTACATCAGAATTTTCAAAGACTTTTAGTTGTCCTGAAGAACAGGTAACATAGACCAAGATTATCCCTTAAACCTGCTAGCATGATAAGACAAAGAGTAGGTAAATCAGAGAGAACTACCACTTCCGATTTTTCCATGGAGGTCTGGGCATTGCCTGCTCTTCTACTTGCGTCTATCACTGGCCCCTGCTCCAAAAAGAAAAACCCGATAATCTGGTTGGTAGACACCTGAGGCAGTGGTTGGGCTACATTTTACGAATATGTAAGATTACTCTGCCTTAGAGTCAATAATCCATGTTCCTGCTGTCTTTGGATTCCTATGTCCAGTGCAGTATACATGAACATATGGGTGGTTACAGGGGCAGAAATACTGTTTTATTCCTTCTTGTTCATCTTTAAGCTGATGAGTAAATGGACTCAGGTGTGTCCAATCATAGGTATCTCTCTTTCTACAGACAGTCTTGAATATAAGAATCCCAAAATTGAGAACAAGAAAAAGTCTCTATTAAGGTTTTTGAACCCAAGCGACATTCTGTTAAAGTTAGCAGAAAGCCTTGCCTTGGACAAGATGAAGGGGAAGGTAGAATGGGGATAAAGAGAGTGTATAACACACTTCCTTAGTCATTGCTGAAACAGTAATTTGCTTTCCATGCAACTATTGTCCTTTAATTATGCAGTTTCCTTTATAAAAATTTTAAAAAGAGACAGGATGAATAGTATGGTTAGAATAAATTTTACCTTGGTCCTTTAACATGGGTAAAGATATCCAGAAAGTTCTCTAAACATGTGATGATATAGACTGAAGCTGAACTTCATAATTAATAGAATGCTAGGGTTGCAAAAATATATAAACACACATCAGATCAGATCAGTCGCTCAGTCGTGTCCGACTCTTTGCGACCCCATGAATCGCAGCACGCCAGGCCTCCCTGTCCATCACCAACTCCCAGAGTTCACCCAGACTCATGTCCATCGAGTCAGTGATGCCATCCAGCCATCTCATCCTCTGTCGTCCCCTTCTCCTCCTGACCCCAATCCCTCCCAGCATCAGAGTCTTTTCCAATGAGTCAACTCTTCACATGAGGTGGCCAAAGTACTGGAGTTTCAGCTTTAGCATCATTCCTTCCAAAGAAATCCCAGGGCTGATCTTCTTCAGAATGGACTGGTTGGATCTCCTTGCAGTCCAAGGGACTCTCAAGAGTCTTCTCCAACACCACAGTTCAAAAGCATCAATTCTTTGGCTCTCAGCTTTCTTCAGAGTCCAACTCTCACATCCATACATGACCACAGGAAAAACCATAGCCTTGACTAGACGAACTTTTGTTGGCAAAGTAATGTCTCTGCTTTTGAATATGCTATCTAGGTTGGTCATAACTTTCCTTCCAAGGAGTAAGCGTCTTTTAATTTCATGGCTGCAGTCATCATCATGCACTACACCATCATGTAGTGATTTTGGAGCCCAGAAAAATAAAGTCTGACACTGTTTCCACTGTTTCCCCATCTATTTCCCATAAAGTGGTGGGACCGGATGCCATGATCTTCGTTTTCCGAATGTTGAGCTTTAAGCCATAAAATGCTATGAATATATATTCATACACACATATATGCATATACATATAGTGTTCTGTGTATATATGCATATAAATGAATATTATTTATAACTGAGATTAACTATAGGTCAATTAAAGTAATGTTACATATAGAAATTAAGGACAATAAAGTTAAAATCCCTGCAATATTGATGGTTATTTTGTGATCATCTATTGATTTTAGACATTGTGTGTAACTTGCAACCATCATTTACATTTCAGAAATTCTCAACAATACATTGTGAAAAAATAAGCAGTGTGGATTTTCCCAAATATTTATTCAGTTCTCATCCATTGTTCTAGCTTCATGTGGATATACTCATTGAATTATTAGGCTTTCCTTCAAGAACCATTTTTTATATTTATTCATACTTTGCATTATTCCAAAAAGGATATGAAGAAATAGAATATCATGACTAGAATACCATCCAAGAGGAAGTTGCTGGTCCTGAGATTGATTAATTTGCCTTTCTCTAAAATAAATGTATTTTAGAAGATTAGAGATTTAAAAATATGTCCATCTGCTAAAATTAGAAGAAAATGGAATTGAACAGTGATACTTTCACTTAATCACTTAATAGTCATTCAATTAACTTTTATTTAATTCTGACCATGTAGATACATGGCATTATAAAATTGCTGTGATGTCTAAAATATTTCATTTAATGTCTCACTTGGTCCTCCAAACTTTGAGTGCATTATCTGAAGAAAATGATCACTCTCCCCCATTTGATATTAGCAAAACTCCAAGCTTAAAAAATAACTGACTAATTTGTGAAATCACAAACTCTTGTTCAGCAGTATAGATTTTTTTCAATCTCCATCTCATATGCTCTCAAAACTATAGGAACTGCCCCTACTATGTTCTCTCTCCCATATGAGATCTATTTATAAAAAATATTTTCCTATCATACTTGATCAACAGTGGAAAATAATTTACTTTGCAAAAATTTGTTTAATTTTCTATCACCTAAACCCCTAGGTTGCTAGGGTGATGGCCTCTTCCAAGAAACTTTTCACAAATTTCACATGACTCTGCTTTTTTCAAGATGTCTCAGTTCAACTATCATCAGATTTGGTAGAATGGAATGACCTTCAGCAAGTAAAATAGCTCACTAGTTATTGTAACCTTCAGTGCTTTTTGCCTATCTCAGCCTTAAACCTTTCTTGGAAGGTAAAATTTTTCTCAGTTTGGCAACATGCAAACTTCTAAAAAGAAAGCAATTGACAGAACTTGTGAAGAAAAGAAACAATGCCTGAAGTTCTTTAAGGATGGGAGCCTGTGTCTCAATCACTCCCTTTCTCTCTGAGAAACAGAAATATAAAACCCAAAAAAAAAAAAAAAATCTACCTCTTCACCAAGCCAAACAGCAGTGAAAAAGAATTGTTTGGGAAAAGTTAAACTAATAGTTAAAACAATTGATAGGTAAAGATATTTTTTTAGAGAACATCTGATTGATAAAAATTGTGAGGTTGGGAGATCAAAAAATTAGGATCGGCCATACAATGGAGCAGTCACATAAAGCTGCCGAAGAGAGACAAAAAACTACTTAGAATTAGCCACAGTTAGGGTAATTGCATGCCCCAATTTTCCTGGAACAGTACTAGTTTAAACCTTAAAACTGGCATAATTAATAATTATACACTGTTTACCCTCAACGTTGCCCTTGCTCAGGTAAAATATTATATATGTGGCCACCCTCATCATACAGGATGAAGCAATTTTATTCCAAAGTGTTGCAAAAGAAAAAAAAGAAAGAACAGAGGGCAAACAAAGCGAGTGTCTCCAAAGATGAGGGACATGCCATTCTCTTTATAATAGTTCATTACAAAAAGGCACAGGCAATGGCCTCAACCAATGTATGTTTATTTATAAAATTGAGTAACAACCCACAAAACCGTTTTGAATTACTTAGTGGAAATCAAAATCTTTCATCACAGAAATAAAAAAAAGCAGAGAAGGGGAGATAAAATTGGCAACGTCCTCTGAAACTCAAGCTGAAAACCATGTTTCAGCAAAGGAAACACAGAATCCTTAACCAATGCCATGGCACACGAGAGCCTTTCCACATGCCAGACAAACCATTCTAGCAAGAATCCTAGTCCAAACTGGGATTGTGAGTATATTTGTATTTTCTCTACTTTAAGAGAAGACTAGCAGAATTTTTCTTGTAAATGTAGGGATGCATAATCACATGTTGTTTTACATAAACATGTATTCCAATTTACATAAATTTGCATCACATTTTCTCCCCAAACTAGCTCTGAATATGTAAGACAAATTAATCTGTGCTCTCTAATATAATTGTATTCAAATATGAGAACCAGGGGCTACCACAGGAGGTAGGCTTACCAGACATGGCAATGGCATGTCTCCAAAACTCTTTACTGAAAAGAGATGATGGTTATAGGTTAGGTAAAACTTGGGTATTTCCAGAAATTAATTAGAAACATTGAACAAACTGTTGATGAAATAATCCCAAATTGGAACAAGTAGATGGAATACTTGGTATGACTTATTAAGGATTAACATTAGTTTGCTTATTTGACAACTTCTTCATGGCCCTGTTCAGTTCCAGTTCTTCAAGTTTGTTGTTCAAGAATGAGAGGTTTTAAAATAAAAAGAAAGAATTGTTTTCAATTTGTATTTTAACAAAAGGATACAGAAAATAATAAAGAAGTGGCATTGTTTAATTTCTGACTACCAATAAAATATTTCAGGACTGGTTCTTTTTTCTTATTCAATGTAAATAACAAAAAGAGAGAAGTAATCTTTTCCTTCCTGTCTTTCATAAACTACTGCTATTTGGTAAACAATTATTTCTCTGCTTAAGATAGTCCAAGAGTGTGGCTTGTTTTCTAAGTGTGTTTTAAAAATGGGATTCTTTTCATGAACATGAGATGCACAGTGAAGTCTTCTGTAACCCTCAACTGAAAACCTTTCATGTTCCACACAGGCGCAGGCTTCCTAGTTCCTTAGATTAGATCCATAGTTGGAAACAAAGGTATCTTAATACATAAAAGAAACTTCCTTCAGGAGAGAGAAAAAGTGAGAAAATGATGAGGCTGAAGTTTGTGAACCACTCCAAAGGCGGCAGAGTTTATAAAGTATCTCATTAACACATAAATCATATTGTTTAGTCAATAGCTTCCAATAGTTCCTCATTACCTCAAAATAAAACCCAAACTTATTAGGACCTACAAGAGTCTACACACTCTGGCCTCTAGTTTCAGCCCTGGTCTCATTGCAGTCTTCCTATCTTTTATTCCACTTCCTCACCTGCAGCCTTCTTGCTGGGCTTTAAACTTTCCAAGCAGGTTTCTTTGTGCCTCAGGACCTTTGCTCTGGTTTTCAATGCTACCACGCATTTGGGACGAGCAAGACTGGATGGTTCAAGGTAAAAGAACATTAAGCTCTCTATTCTTACCAAGGTTTAGCCATTTTCCTTGAATGAATCATTCTGACTGTCTGCCTTTGGTTAATTTTCAGAGTTCTGAGAAAGTTTATTTGACAATTTGTTTCAGTGTTCTTGTTGCTCTATGGAAAAATAATTATTTTTTTTGGAAATCCTTACTTTGCCATTTTGGAAATGCTTTTCTAGATATTCTTCTTTAGAATTCATTAAAAATTAGTAAGTAACAAAGTGTGGCCATGTCTAACTCTTTGCAGCCCCATGTCCTGTAGCCCTCCAGGCTCCTCTGTCCATAGGACTCTCAGGCAAGAAAACTGGAGTGGGTTTGCCATTCCCTTCTCCAGGGGATCTTCCCAACCCAGACATTGAACCTGGGTCTCCTACATTGCAGGTAGATTCTTTACCATCTGAGCCACCAGGGAAGTCCAATAAATGATAGGTTGTTAACAATTAGTTGAATGTGATTTCTGAAGCTGTTGTAGTAGAGTTTTTGTACTTTATTTAATATTAAACTATAAAATTTAAGTTTCTCTATATAGATTAGGTTAAATTTATTTATTTGACAAATACATATTGGGTCACTGTCATGTTTAAGTCACATTCTAGGCACTGGAGATCTGTAAGGAAAAAGGGAGTGAAGTCCTAGTGGAATGGGCAGTAAACTCACATGAGAAAAGGTAATTCCAGACTGTCTATGACAGACACATTTTAGATTTCGGTAACACAAATAGGCTGAAAGTAGAAAGATAGGAAATTGTATACTATGTAAACAGTATCCAAAAGACAGTTGTAGTGGTTATACTAACATGAGATTAATTAGACTTTAAGGCAAAAAACTAGAGACAAAGAAGGACTTTTTGTTCCTGATAAAAGGGTCAATCTATCTGGAATACTTAATATTTTTGAAGATATGTATATGTTCATATATATATATATATATCAGATCAGATCAGTCACTCAGTCGTGTCCTACTCTTTGCGACCCCATGAATCACAGCATGCCAGGCCTCCCTGTCCATCACCAACTCCCGGAGTTCACCCAGACTCACGACCATCGAGTCAGTGATGCCATCCAGCCATCTCATCCTCTGTCGTCCTCTTCTCCTCTTGCCCCCAATCCCTCCCAGCATCAGAGTCTTTTCCAGTGAGTCAACTCTTCGCATGAGGTGGCCAAAGTACTGGAGTTTCAGCTTCAGCATCATTCCTTCCAAAGAAATCCCAGGGCTGATCTTCTTCAAAATGGACTGGTTGGATCTCCTTGCAGTCCAAGGGACTCTCAAGAGTCTTCTCCAACACCACACTTCAAAAGCATCAATTATATATATATATATATATATATATATATATGCTGCTAAGTCGCTTCAGTCATGTCCGATTCTGTGCGACGCCATAGATGGCAGCCCACCAGGCTCCCCCATCCCTGGGATTCTCCAGGCAAGAACACGAGTGGGTTGCCATTTCCTTCTCCAATACATGAAAGTGGAGTTGCTCAGTCGTGTCCGACTCGTAGCGACCCCATGGACTGCAGCCTACCAGGCTCCTCCGTCTATGGGATTTTCCAAACAGAGCTAACAGAGCTCCAAAATATATCAACAGAGCTCCAAAATATATGAAGAAAATCTCACATAACTGAAGGGAGAAATAGGCCATTCAAAAATGATAGTTGGAGGCTCCATTATCTTACTTTTAATAATGGGTAGAAACATTAGGGAGAAAATCAACAAAATGTCAGAAATCTTGAATGACACTATAAACCAACAGGACCTGATGGACATTGATAGTACAGATATTCTCACCCACCAACAACAGAATATTTATTCTTTTAAGTCATGGGATATTCCCCAGGATAGGACATATAATAGGCAAAAAAGTAAGCCTCAAAAATTTAATAGTATTAGAATAGTACAATTTATAACAGAAGAAAGTCTGGAGAATTACTGTTTAGAAAATTGGTATTTTTTTTGTTTGTTTCAGAACATTTGTTATACTATGTTATTTATGTTAACAGGTAATAGATTTGTTATTGTTAGTTTAAAATGAATTAATAAATATACATTTTAAATTATTCTGTTTTAATTATTATATTATTATATAATAATTATTCTGTTTGAATTATTCTGTTTTAATTTCTAATACAGTGACTATTAATATCTATCAGTAGCACTTAAATAAAAGTTCTTTGGGAGTCCTCAAGAATTTTAAAGAGGTTTCTGTTATCACAAAGTTTGATAAGCCTTGCTTTAGACTGATAATTTGATAGATATGTTCAGGATCTAACACAATGATCACTACACTACAACATTCAAGCAACTAATTACAGAGGTTACCTTGGAGGGAAGAGAGAGGGTCCTGGCAGAAAGAGCTTCATCATTCTCTATACTTCTACTCCTCTACAATTATAGAAGTGAGAGATAACAATTTATGTTACGGAGTTAAAAGGAGTACATTGCCTTGGAACATAGAGAATGTATGTGAAGGAGAGAAGGAAAATAAGGAAAAAGATGTATGCTGAAAGCATCTGTCTTTCAGGAAAGATAGGGCATATTCAAAAATCTATAATAGAAGGGAATAATAAGTGCATAAAAAAGTTGTCAACTAAGTGCTATTCAGAGAGAGAGAGATCACTTTATTGTCAGCTGGAAGTCAAACTCATTACAACATTCCCTCTTGAGATGCACAACTGATCCCACTGAAATATTATTAACAATTTCAGCAGTTTCAAAATATGTACCCTCTCATGTAATCTGTGGATATTATTCAGCTCTTTCAAAATGAAAACTCTAAGGCTGAAGGTATTTTTAGTCTCGGCAAGTGAACAGAATTTATGAATGTGCAGTTCTATACCCAGAAAGCAATTGCCATGAGTTAGAAAAGGGAAAAAAAAAAAAAAACAAACTTCAAATAAAGCAATGCATTTCCCCCAACTCCCATTTCCAACTCTTAGGGTTTAGGAATACCTAACCCTTACCATTTTCTAATCTTCAGCAGGGATCTCATACCTAACAGCTGCTATTTAGGTAACCCCTTATGCTATGAAATTCAAACCCTCATTTTATCTCCTTTCCCTACAGCAAAAATTGCAATATCTCACACCCAAGCTCCAGCTGTCAGATTCAAACACCATTTCTATTTCAATGGCTAGAATAATCCCTTGCTCCCTTGTTTTCATTGAACAAGAATGTGCCAGCTTCAAAAAAAAGGAACAGGGAAAAGGCATTTGTCTAAACTCAAATACTCAAAGGGACAAAACAGCTTGAAGAAATATGATGCTTTGTAACAGGCATTTTGCATTTGAAGCACACTTTTTCTTTTCTTTCTTTTTAAAGTACATATATACACTCACAAATGTATAAATATAGATAGAAGGACATGAGACTCTGTAGACTTTTCTTTTTCAGAAAGCACTATATAAGTCAGAGAAGATATACACACATATCAATGCCAAGAAACTAGACAATGTGAGCATATCTATGGCAACTATTCTTAAGTAAAATTTTCTTTTTAAATGAGAGAGAAAAAAAATGGTAAGTTCTCAGTCTTTCTTATCTTTTGTGGTACTGGCAACCTCTATCATGGTAGTTGTTGTTTAATATTTACAGTTAGAAACCCAAATTCCAAAGCAGCCTTGAAACCAAGGTGCCCGTAGTGTTAGTTAAAATAAGCAACCCCTGAAGGCATCATTTCAAAATGGACACACAGATGCAATCTCAGCTGTCCGTAGCCTGAATGAGCAGAGTCAAATGATCTTTGCTGGTAGAACAGAAACTCTGAAAGAGTTTGAAGTCTGATTCTGCATGAAGGAATACATGAAGAGAAAGGTACGTGTTTCCTAGGATCTGTGGTCCTGATATAACTGTCTGAAATCAACAATGACCTGCCAGTAGTGATAAAGCACAGAAAGCTGAAGGAAAAAATTAAGAATTCTTAGACTTAAAAAGCAGAATTTTCAAATTAAGCAAACAACATGAAAACCATAGTTATCTAATAAGTTCTTCTCTCAAGATGACTTTTATCAACTTCATTTCTCAATTTCCTACTGTCTCTGGCCTTATTCATTCCTGGTCATGGAACCATTCCCTTCTGGCTCTCTGACTGGCCTGACTTAAATGTCCCAGTCCACTAAACAACCTTTGTTTTCTCTTCCCACCACTTCTTTGTTCTAAAAGCTTTCCCTGGCTTCCTGTTACTTCAATCCAATCATTAGTCTTTCATAACTGAGTTGTTTTAGCTAAACCAAACTCAGGTTTTAAAAGCTCTTGAAAAACAGAGGCTGTCTCCTCACCCACCATTCCTCCCCAAGGCATTCTCTCACTGTGATCCCAGCACACCAAGCTCATCCTCAGCTGAGCGTGTTAAGAACTCTACTCAATACTCTATGCATGTGTGTCTGTGTGCACGCCCTCAGTTGCATCTGACATCCATGGACTGTAGCTCACCAGGCTCCTTTGTTCATGGAATTTTCCAGGCAAGAGTACTACAGTGGGTTGACATTTCCTACCCTAGGGGATCTTCCCGACCCAGGGATTAAATCCGCATCTCTTAAGTCTCCTGCCTTGGCAGGCGAAACTCAGTCCTCTGTGGTGACCCAAATGGGAAGGAAATCCAAAAAAGAGGGGATATATGTATATATAAAGGTGATTCACTTGGTATAACAGAAACACAACATCATAAAGCAACTATACTGGAATAAAATTTTTTAAAAATAAATAAAATGAAACAAAAAAGAAGCTAGAGTCATTTTCCTTCACTAAATTCTGCTCTCTTTCCATCAAGCCAAATCATGCCCAGCTTCCAAGTTCTATTCAATGGCCATGAGGCACATCCTGATAGCATCAATCCTCGTTTATTTCCCTGACATCTGGAGGGATATTTCATTATCTTATAGATAAGAACAAATCAGCTTCAGTACCAAATAATTAGGTTAATAATAAGGAACTGTTTTCTAAATGTAATATCTTAGATATTGAATTAAGACATGAAGGAGTCTGAATCATTCAAAAAGCAATTATCACATTACTCTTAAAAACAAAGTGGTAACAAACACAGGAAAAAATGTATCTAAAAGATAATAATAATCATCTCTGCCATTCCAAGTACCAAATAAACATTACATTATCTCTCCTTCCCCTGAAAAATGTTGTCCTCTTATAAAAAATATTTACTAACTAGAAACTTCTTTAAAAAATGAGGAAAGAACTACATTAGGCTCTGTAATTTCTTTCCTTTACAATGGAAAACTTTACCTTCATTAGAACACAGAATGAATCTTAACTTCTAAAACTTAAAACTTTAAGCTAAATGAAAAACAGCTAATGTTTTTGCTCTAAGGTAGCTTGCCAACTTTAGAAAAATATTTTCAATTCTTCAAACAGATGGCAAAGCCACCTTTAAAATATATTAAGCATGCTAAAATAGATACAAACTGATAGCTCTACTCCTGATAAATGCTGCTGTGGACAACCGAATGCCTCCCTTTCTGTTTTAGTAATAAATCACTTTCCTGACTTGAGTTAGTAATGAGATTTTTAATCATGTGGATTGAACATATCCTCCAGTTAATAAAAAACGTATCACCTCCTTTTTATCTTTAATAAAAGATTTGTACACTGCTCAAATGATTGGTATTACATTTTTAAAGAACCTGAGATTGATGTTTTTCAATTCTCCTTTCCATTTTTCTGGGCTTTTATAATTCAAAGGTAATATGCTCTGCAATTAATAATTCATAAGGTAATTTTAAGGCTTTTATTCAGAAATCTCTTCCCTATTGACTTTAGAATGTGTCATAAAAATGCAGGTATTAATATCTTGGCAATTCTCAGCCCTAAACAGATGAGGTCCTTGAATTTAAACAACTCAAGATTGCTGCTTCAAAAATCAGGAGACGTAATTTTGAACCTTAAAGTACAGAAAAGACAAATATCTTTTTAAAGTGCTATTTACACCATTATATTTCTTGCAACTGACAATTAACCATGACACATTTGTCTTATTCATATAATTGTCAGGATTTATTTATTTATTTTTTTTTAGCATGAGGATTATTTTGAGGAATAAATCAAGGGCAAACAGTTCTGTTTCAAAAAATTTTTTTTTCCTAGCTACAGCTTTAAATGTGCATTTAAGCATCTGGAATCTCTAAAAGATTCATTCAAAGACACTTTTTACCTGAAGGTAAAGCTTTGTCTCTCTCATTATTTTTCAGCCAGAACAAAGTAATATGTAAGAGGAAAGGAACACAGGAAAACCATCTAATTTTTTTTTTTCCTTTTCTAAACATTTCCCTGCATACTGTTTTGGAAATTTATTTGGTGAGGGGGTATAAGGGTGTCACTTATCCCACATTAGGAAGTGATTCTTACAAGGACACACATGAGAGTCTGCCAGCATTTCCCAGCCAGTAAATTTCATCTATTTTCATAAAACTGCCGGGCATCAAATAAGGATGATTATGCATGGCAAAGTGCACTGCGAATATAAAGCAGCACAGAAATGTGGGGTTATCATCATCTGCCAAATACCTCACAGTAGCCTCATGGAAGCTTGGCTGGGTAACAGATGGAAAATTATGAACCCATCACTACTGATTAAAGAACAATTCAATGTACAACGGACACTGAATAAGCAATGACCCAATTGTCTTTTAAAAAAATCACGGCGACAAATAAGTAACACATTACTATCTCTTCACTAGTTTGTTAACAAGATCAGTTGTGAACTCACCCCTGTGTTTCTTGAGCAATACCCAAGACTTGGAATACATAAGGCTCGACTGGTGTTGGTTTTAAAAAAATAGTATCTGAGATAGAGAAAGCAAGAGCTGACCCACTAGAAGATGCTAAGAAAGTACTTGGAGTCTGTTCATACAAAAGAAAACAGACCCTATCCCCTCCTAATCCAGATACAGTGAAAAGAGTTTAGATAAAACCCATAAATCTGAGTCATTCTTCTACTGTTACAAAATATGGCTAGTAATCAGTTTCTTTCCTTAAACAAAGCTTGAAACCAGTGTAAATCAAAATTTATATGCAAGGAGGAAGTTGAGGAGCTGAAAAAGTCTTTTTCTGCCCAAAACTGAAGACCTAAGATGTATGATACTTAGATCAAGGAACTTAATTAGAGACTTAACTGTTTAGGTACATGACTAACCTTGAAATATTATACATCCAACAGAGGCACCATTCTTTACTTTTGATTTAGACTTGGTATGATAGGACAAGCAAATAAAAATTATGTGCTACAGCAAATTACAGGATATTAAAAAATCCATGTCACAAAACTTTCAGCTACATTTCTTGAAGAGTCATTTTTATTCTCATTCATTCATTCAAGATGGCATAGACTGTGATCGAATTTCCCATACACAGCAAAATAAGCTCTATGTCTTCAGGAGATTTGCAGACACATTCAAGTGAGACACACAGATGAAGACATATGTGTCCTAGGGGGTAACACATGATAGAAACATATAATAAAGGCCACCAAGAAAAGAGGTCCCTTCTTGGGGAAATGAGATGGTATGTTGGGTGTTCAGGAAATTTTACAGTAATGTGAGCATTTAACGATGAGCAGGCATTCATTGAGTGGCTATGAACATGAAGAAAGCCATTTTAGGCATATGGAGGAGTATGAACAAAGGCAGCAGAGTGAAAAGTATGGTTGAGTGATGGCTGAAGTGTAGGGAGTTGGCAGGTTGGAGGAGGTTTTGTAAGGAGGAAAAATTCTGGAGAGGTCACCAGATCATGAATTAAAGTTAACATTTTCGTAAATCTTGAATTTTGTTTGTGAGCAATTTTGAGTCATTAAGGAGTTCAGCAGGGAAGTTTCATGACTGGTTTTCCATTTTAGCAAGATTGCCTGGAAACAGCATGTAGTTGACTGGGGAGGCAGATTCTCGGAAACAATGAGAAGATTCTGGAAATAGTCAAAGTGGTGGTTAACAAAGCTAACCTAAAGCACAAGCAATAGTGAAGAATACACAAGGAGGTAATACATAAAACAATACTAGACTTGTGGTGGAATTAAGGAAAAGGTGTGATTTTAGGATAAATTTCTAATTCATTCTTTTGTAACTAGAGGTTACCAAATGATGCTGTTCACAGAAATGGGAATATAGGAAGAAGTGTAGTTTTGGATTTTAGGGATAATTTCAATTTTGCTTTTATATATAATATTTGACTTCCTCAGGCCAAGGTGTAAAAGTCCAGGAGACAGTTTGAATTGACAGGTCTGGAGCCCAGGGGTTGAGCTTAATGGATTCAGGACTCATGTGAGAAACAGCTGATGCCTTAAGAATGAATGAGATAACAATGGGGAGTATTCTTTGCATCAGAATCAGCTAAATTTATAATTAAAGTATAAAATTAAAAGATGCTTACTTCTTGGAAGGAAAGTTATGACCAACCTACACAGCATATTAAAAATCAGAGATATTACTTTGCCAACAAAGGTCTGTCTAGTCAAGGATATGGTTTTTCCAGTAGTCATGTATGGATGTGAGAGTTGGACTATAAAGAAAGCTGAGTGCTGAAAAATTGATGCTTTCAAACTGTGGTGTTGGAGAAGACTCTTGAGAGTCCCTTGGACTGCAAGGAGCTCCAACCAGTCCATCCTAGGAGAGATCAGTCCTGCGTGTTTATTGGAAGGACTGGTGTTGAAGGTGAAACTCCAATACTTTGGCCACCTGATGTGAAGAGCTGAATCATTTGAAAAGACCCTGATGCTGGGAAAGATTGAGGGCAGGAGGAGAAGGGGATGGCAGAGGATGAGATGGTTGGATAGCATCACCAGCTCAATGGACATGAGTTTGGGTAAACTCTGGGAGTTGTTGATGGACAGGGAGGCCTGGCGTGCTGAGGTTCATGGGTTCACAAAGAGTCAGACACGACTGAGTGACTGAACTGAACTGAAGACAGCATATTAAAAAGAAGAGGCATTAATTTGCCAACAAAGGTCCATCTAGTCAAAGCTATGGTTTTTCCAGTAGTCATGTATGGATGTGAGAGTTGGACTGTAAAGAAACCTAAGCACCTAAGAATTGATGCTTTTGAACTGCGATGTTGAAGACTCTTGGACTGTTGGATGTTGAGTCCTTTGGACTGAAAGGATATCCAACCAGTCTATCCTAAAGGAAATCATTTCTTAATATTCATTGGAAGGACTGATGCTGAAGCTGAAACTCCAATATTTTGGCCACTTGATGCGAAGAACTAACTCACTGAAGCCTCTGATGCTTGGAAAGATGAAGGCGGGAGGAGAAGGGGATGACAAAGGATGAGATGGTTGGATGGCATCAGTGACTCAATGGACATGAGTTTGAGTAAATTCCAGGAGTTGGTGATGGACAGCGAGGCCTGGCATGATGCAGTCCGTGGGGTTGCAAAGAGTCAGACAGGACTGAGTGACTGAACTGAACTGAACTGATAGATTTCTAGGCCTTTTCTCAAATTTACTGGATCAGAATTTTGGGTTTGGGTCCTCAACTCTGTATTGCAACAAAATTTTCAGGATATTCTCTTGACTAATGAAAGTTGAAAGTGGAGACTTTACTTCTTTTCTTTTGTTCACTGCTGAATCTCCAATTCCTTTAAAGAATGCCTGATCCATAGCAGTTTCTCATAAATACTTGCTCAGTGAAAGAAAAAAGAAAAGAGCTAAGAATATTTCAAAGACTTCTTACTTCCTACTTATTTCTTAAATAAATAATTTATCTTTTACATTGTAGAAATATATTTCTAAAGGCTTAGGAATTTTGTTCCATGTACCCTATTCACTAAAAATGTAAGCATTGTTTTTTCATCTTTCTCTAATATTATATGTGGAAATTGGAATGGTGGAAAACCCCTTCATGGAGCTATTTAAAGTTAATGCACTATTTTTACTTCTTAATGGCTTAATACTTGAAGATACAAAAATGATCATGAAAGCTTAAAATTCGTTTTAAGGTTATAGTTATCATTTGCATAATTTTTTTCTGTTCTGTATCTTATATTCACTCTTCATCCTCTATGTGTGTGCGTGTGCACTCAGTTGTGTTTGACTCTTTGTGACCCCACAGACTGTAGCACACCAGGCTCCTCTGTCCATGGAATTTTCCAGGCAAGAATACTGGAGTGGGTTGCCATTTTCTCCTTCAGGGGGTCTTCCCAACTCAAAGATTGAACCTGTGTCTCTTTCATCTCCTGCATTGACAGATGGATTTTTTTTTTTTAACCACTGCTCCATCTGGAGAGGCCTGCATCCTCTATGTCCTATATTAAAAAAAAATCACCTACATTATTTCTTAAAACTTCAGTTGCTAACCTCATTGCCCCTAACTGCAGTCTCCAAATTTCAACTCCATTTTTTCTCTTCTTATAACATCGCTTTTCATCTGATTCCTTTTCTCTGGCTGATTTTCTTTTCTTCTTGTTTCAAATGCCCACCTGCTTTTTCTGCTCTTGAACTCAAATGGGTTGTTAGCAAAGAGATGAGAGACCTTTGTAGCTGCTGGAGGAGAGTTCTGAAGCGGTGTGGATTGTCTGGCTTCAGTCTACAGGTCACCTCAGACCAGCAGGAGAAGAAATTAGATCTTCTATCTCATGCATAGAGGCATTTTGTCTGCAAGCCAGCACCCCAGTGATAGCATAGACACAGACTAGGGACATGCTGAAAACTCTCAATGTTCCTACTTCATGTTCAGTGGACACAAAGAGAAAAGAGACTCACTTTTGAAAGATAACATAACCTTCTGGAAAAGTAAATCAAACTCAGAATCCTCCCAGGCCCCAGGTAACTCATTTTCCAAGCATCATCCTGGCCAGGCTGCTTGACCCTACTTATTTGGTGGGAGTCCTTGGGGGCATCTCCTCTGATTGTCTCCAGCTGCAGTATAATGGCCAGCTGTCTTCTCAGCCTCTGATCAGGACCTTCCAAAGGTCTAGTCAGAAACTCCTGGTGAGTGGTATATGGTATCAGAGGCCTGAGTGTGCTTCAATTTGTCACAGTACTGATTAAGTGGATACATAACAGATGGCGTCTTGTTTTAGATGGAGTGAGTAGGTGAGAAATTGTCTGGCTACACTGAATTCTTTTATTTAAAAAAAAAGAATGGGAAAAATAATCTGCAGCTGGTATGTAATTTTTACCCCATAAGCAAAGTTCTTTCATTCAGTCATAAAATCCAAGAGAATCAACCTCAAACTCTCAGTTTGGGGCAGAATGTGATTTTCTGTTACATGAAGTCAGGGTTAGCAAATTATTCTTTTAAAATATTGTTTTAAGTAATGCTGTTTATTTTTTCTTTGAGACTGACAATAGCAGAATAAGGGAATTATTTATGAAGGACTTCCCAAAGTGAGGTCCCCAGACCAGCATCATCATTATTACTTGAGAAACTGTTAGAGTTGCAACATTTCAGGTTCCCCACCAGACCCACTGAATTTAAAACTCTGGGGTGGGGAGGGAGATGCTGCTGCTGCTGTTGCTAAGTCGCTTCAGTCGTGGCCGACTCTGTGCGACCCCATAGACGGCAGCCCACCAGGCTCCCCGTCCCTGGGATTCTCCAGGCAAGAACACTGGAGTGGGTTGCCATTTCCTTCTCCAATGCAAGAAAGTGAAAATTGAAAGTGAAGTCGCCCAGTCGTGTCCAACTCTTCGCGACCCCATGGACTGCAGCACTATAGGCTTCCCTGTCCTTCACCAACTAACTCTTAGAGCTTGCTCAAACTCATGTCCATTGAGTCGGTGATGCCATCCAACCATCTCATCCTGTGTCATCCCCTTCTCCTGCTTTCAGTCTTTCCCAGCATCAGAGTCTTTTCTAATGAGTTAGTTCGCATCAGATGGCCAAACTATTAGAGTTTCAGGTTCAGCATCAGTTCTTCCAAAAAATATTCAGGACTGATTTTCTTTAGGATGGACTGGTTGGATCTCCTTGCAGTCCAAAGGACTCTCAAGAGTCTTCTCCAACATCACAGTTAAAAAGCATCAATTCTTCAGCACTCAGCTTTCTTTATAGTCCAACTGTCACATACACGATTACTGGAAAAACCATAGCTTTGACAAGACAGACCTTTGTTGGTAAAGTAATGTCTCTGCTTTTTAATATGCTGTCTAGGTTAGTCATAGCTTTTCTTCCAAAGAGCAAGCATCTTTTTATTTCATGCCTGTAGTCACCACCTGCAGTGATTTTGGAGCCCAGAAAAATAAACTCTGTCACTGTTTCCAGTGTTTATTTGCCATGAAGTGATGGAACCAGATGCCATGACCTTAGTTTTCTGAATGTTCAGTTTTAAGCCAACTTTTTCACTCTTCTCTTTCACTTTCATCAAGAGGCTCTTTAGTCCCTCTTTGCTTTCTTCCATAAGGGTGGTGTCATTGGTGTATCTGAGGTTATTGATATTTCTCCCGGCAATCTTTATTCCAACTTTTGCTTCATCCAGTCCAGCATTCCGTATGACGTACTCTGTATATAAGTTAAATAAGCAGGGTGACAATATAGCCTGATTTGGAACCAGTCTGTTGTTCCATGTCCAGTTCTAACTGTTGTTTCCTAACCTGCATATAGTTTTCTCAGGAGGCAGGTAAGGTGGTCTGGTATTCCCATCTCTAAGAATTTTCCACAGTTTGTTGTGATCCACACAATCAAAGGCTTTGGTGTAGTCCATAAAGCAGAAGTAGATGTTTTTCTGGAACTCTCTTACTTTCTCGATGATCCAGCGGATGTTGGCAATTTGATCTCTGGTTTCTCTGCCTTTTCTGAATCCAGCTTGAACATCTGGAAGTTCACAGTTCAAGTACTGTTGAATCCTGGCTTGGAGAATTTTGAGCATTACTTTGCTAGCATGTGAGATGAGTGCAAGTGTGCAGTAGTTTGATTCTATGCACATTAAAGTTTAAAAACCTCTGTCTTTGAATACTGAAAACTAGCATGTGTGTGTGTATGGTCAGTTGCAGCTGACTCTTTGCAACCTCGTGGACTGTAGTCTGCCAGGTTCCTCTGTCCACAAAATTTTCCAGGCAAGAATACTAGAGCAGGTTGCTGTTTCCTACTCTGGCAGATGCAGATCTTCCCGACCCAGGGATTGAACCCAGGTCTCCTGTGTCTCCAGCAATGGCAGGTGGATTCTTTACCACTGCATCACCTAGGAAGCCCTGAAAAATAACTTACTGTACTGATAAAAGAGCTGTTAATTAAAAACGAACACTTTCAGCATCACTTCCCATATCAGTAACATTTTTTTTAACATGTATCAAAGGTTTATATAGCATGAGGAAACAAAAGCACAGAGAGGGGAAGGAATTTGCCTGAGCTTAGGCAGTTGGCAAGTTGCAAAGTTGGGATTTAGACCCAGAAAGTTGAGTTCATGTCTACAAGCACTGCTTTAGGCTTGTAGTGGTGCTCAGGAAGCTGACTCCATATCCAGATTTAGAAGTGGGATATATGGCTTATATACAAGTTTGCCCTCTCCAAAATTTCCATACCAGCCACCCTCTCCAAAATGTTAATACATTTATGCCAATAAAATAAAATCAAACAAAAAGCAGTGTACATCCATCATAGCATACCTCCATCATTTTCTAAAGATATTATCCATTGGCAATGACTGCCCAGATCCATTAATTTGTCAGGGAAAATAGTGATATTCTAATTTTATCATTACTTCTTCATTTAATAGAATAGTGTTATAAACAGAAATTTTCATCAACTCTTTGGTTTCTTTTAAGTATTACAGTTCTTACAGAAAATGCAGAATAGTGATTATTTAGGTTTTCAAAATGATGAGTTTGTTCCCTAGTGTCCTCAAATATAACCTAGTTTTTCAAGTACCAATACAAACTCCTGATATATATGGAGTTTCCCTGGTGGCTCAGACCATAAAGGATCTGTCTGAAATGCAGGAGACCCAGGTTCGACCCCTGGTTAGGGGAGATCCCCTGGAGAAGGAATGGCAACCCACTCCAGTATTCTTGCCTGGAGAATTCCACAGGCAGAGAGCCTGGTAGCCTACAATCCATGGGGTCTCAGAGTCAAACATGACTGAGTGACTAACCCTTTCACACACTTTATGATACACTTGCACATACACATATACATAAATGTATATGTGTGTGTATATATATATATATACACATATATATATACATATTTTTTTTAAAGTTGTTCAACCCATGGCAGTTTTATTCAAATTGTTGCACACATTTTTCCATTTTTGTTGCATGGGAGCTTTTCAAATTAGCTCCTAGTATTTTTGACATAAATCAACCAGTCTTTGAAAGCAGCTCAGTTTTTTGCAATAGCAAAATATTCCAGAGTCATCTTATAAATTCCCTGTCCAAAACTCTGAAACACCTGTTTCTCCAAAGAGTCTTGATTCCTTTTAGTGAGAAAAGGCATTTAGAGACCATAATCTGAGCACTAGAAATGCTATTGCTGTTGGGTTGGTCATTGGTTTCAGGCCTTTTTGGTGGACAGAGTTGGGAAATATTTTTTAAGAAAACATACGTCGTGAGTTCATATGGTTGCTTCAGAATTTTTTAACTTAACCTTACCAAACTTCAGTCTGAATCTCTATCCAAACAACCCCAAAATTTGAGTTCTTCAGACACCAATGTAATTATTTATTTGATTAATTCATAATATATACCCAACAGACTCAGAATAACACCAATGTTATTAATTAAAAAGTCATTACTGAAAACAGTTTAGTATTATTTTTAAGTTCTTTTGGCCTAAGGGTATTATCCCACTAGGAATACTCAATCAAATTAACGCATTATAAGATAATTTGCTGTACTTCCCCTCTGTGGGAATATTCTGTTTCTGAACTGTCCAGAAATATAGCCATTAGCAAAATGTGGCTATTAAAAGTATAATTTAAATTAAATAGATAAAACCTAAAACTTAGTGAAACTAGGCATATTTCAAGTGCTCAATAGCCACAGGTGGCTAGAGGTTACCATATACATCAATGCAGTTGGTGGGCATTTTCATCAGAGAGAAGGTTATATAGAGGTTCTATTGGGGAGCAAGGGCTACTAGCTACATGGTTAAAGTCATTTATTATTTTTTAATTTTTAGAAATCTATTTCATATTTATCTTGTTTTGTTATTAAATGAACACTTACATAATTCCAAAGACCATTCTACAAACAAGATGTGCTCAAGGAAGTCTAGTTTGTCTTTCTTTCCCCTCTAACCTATTCTCTTCCTCTTTCTATGGGTAAATTTAAAAAACAATTTTTTTTTGGTTTATCTTTCCATTGGCCTTACTTTAATGTAAACATGTATTCATACATATACATATATAATTATAATTCCCCTTTTTGACAAATGGTCACATACTAATTATTATTTAATTAAACAGGATTTTTTCCCATTACTTCCAATATAAAGGATGCAGAATATTATAACCATTTATTCTTTAAAGTAAATCAATGCTAAATTGCCATAGTAATATTTTTTTTTCTTTTTAATCTTCCTATAGGAATAAAGAGACCAATGAGACACTAAGTCCCAGGACAGCTTAAGAGTTGTGGGGCAATTTTTAACAGAATAATTTAAAGCTCAAGTTTATGATAAAAGTAAGTTCTGACTATCCCAAGTGGTGAACCAAAGGGTGCCATGTGTGTTGGAACACAGGGATGACCAGTCTAACCTGAAATGATGCCAGAGAGTGGCACTAACTTGCTCTCCAATATGAAAAAAAATCAAATCCATTGGATTGGTTGCCAGCAAATGGAATTCTTTTTAAAGGGTGGAACATGTTCATATTTCCTTAGTTTTTGTCAACAACTTAACAGCTGTGTTCCAAATGGACTGAAGTTGAGCCAAAATATTGTCTGGCAGCCCTGAAAACAGAATCTGACAATAATTGATTTTCAGAGCATTCACAGTATGAATCCCGACATTCCACAGTCTGGAGAAATTAGAGAGACGAGGGGGAGGTGAACATAGATCTTTATTTTCTTAATACTGTAGATGTTACATGACCAAAGAAAATTTGAATAAGAGATTATCCCCATCATTGTGCTCCATTTATTCAGACAGAGTAAAATATCTATGAGACAAGTAAAAAAATACAATGTCTTTATATCTGGACATTTTCTACTGCTCTAGCAGGTGGCATGGCTACCACTGTGCCACTGCTTTTATGGGTAACCCAAGACAGTATGCATATAAGCATGATTTTCCCATATGGAAATTTTAAAAGACCAGTCTTATACCTAATACTGAGGAAGATATGGAATGCAACTCTCACAAGTTCTTGGAAACCTGTGATTATTCCAAGGAGAAAAAATGACATGTAAAGTACTGAAAATATCTCTTTTTTTTTTTTTAATTTTATTTTTAAACTTTACATAATTGTATTAGTTTTGCCAAATATCAAAATGAATCCGCCAAGGTACTCTCCAGAGTTTTTTGAAAGGCATTGAGAAATAAAATGTCAGTGATATTGTTTAGCAATTCAGTGTGAGGAAGAGGGTATGCAGTTAAGACAACCTCAGAAAAGTGTTAATCGCTCAGTTGTGTCTGACTCTTTGTGACCCACTAGGTTCCTCTTCCCATGGAATTCTTCAGGTAAGAATACTGGAGTGGGCTGCCATTCCCTTCTCCAGGGGATCTTCCTAACCCAGGGATCAAACCTGTGTCTCCTGCATTGGCAGGCAGATTCTTTACCATCTGAGCCACCAAGGAACACTCCCATAAATCCTATCAATGCCCACTTCCCATTCTAAATTTTGTTAGAGAGCAAGTCAGTTGACTGAATGTACTTGAATTTCTACTTTAAATACATACCCAGATCTCAATTTAAAAAACAACAGCAAAAATGTTTGTCTACTAAAAAAAATAAATAAATAAAAAATAGAATCTCATATTCTTAGTAAACAACTTGGGACAAAAGTAATTAATCATTGTGGCCTCTGGTTTTAAAATTTTAAACTTTTCCCAAATGTTCAGACACAGCTACATGCAAATACTTTCACTCTGCCTTACTTGCTCACCATAAATATTTACCTTCTTAAAAAAAAATTCCCTATATAAATGTGAATGAGATTAAAAGTTTTAACCCTATATGTTAACCATTTGAACTCTGTTGACTCATTAGCTAATATTCAATTAACTTGGAAAACCCTAAGTTGAATCTCCTATTCATATTTTTAACATTAATGAGGATCAGCTAATGGGGGGGGAATTGTTTTATTGCTAAAAAGGTATAAATCTCCAGTGAAACAATTGTGCATTGCAAATGTGCAATCACAGAGACTAACAAACTGACTAATTATAGTCTAATAGACTAGCTGATAAAAAAAAAAAAGTAAAAGAAACTTCAAAGGTCATCTTGTTCAATCTTCTCCCTCAGAAAGGGCGACTAAGGCTCTGAGAGTTTATATGTCTCAGAAACAACTTTCTAGCACATTATCAGCAAAATCTAACTGGAAATGTGTGTTCCTACCTACCTGCCAGGGCTATTCTCTCCCATAACTTCAGGTGTATTATCATCAATGAATAGGTACCAGGTTTCTTCAAGTTCAAAATAAGCTCCATAAATGATCACCCTAATGAAGGTGTTCTCTGCCAGGATCACATCCTTTTTCTGATTCACATTTCCTGACCTGGTGAGCACCGACTCTCACTACTGGCATGTCATAGATCTGGGACAGTTTAGATGACCTGGGCTGGAGGTGGCACGTTCACAGAGCTTTGGCTCCATGGACCTGTTGAAGGGCTTAGATCTCAGGCATGTAACTTTGCTTGCTGTAGCCAAAAAATGTGTTTTTCTCCAATCAACATTCAGGAAAAGTTTGCCTTTGATTTACGTTTTTCCTCTGAACCTTTTGTTCATCCACTCCATATTTAATCATTATTTAACTTTCATTTAACATTTTCTGTAATAACCTAACTGAGAAAATTGAAAAACAACAGATACATGTGGATGTACAACTGAATCACTTTGCTGTACACCAGAAACTAACACAACATTGTTAATCAGTTATACTCTAATATAAACTATTTTTTAAAAGTTTATGTGGTGAAAATATGGAGAAAATTCAGTATCTTAAGCACTTAACTTGCTAAGACATATATTGTATGTAAATCATGGCAAATTATGTATATATGCTCAAAATTTCAGAGAAATGATTACTTTTTCCTTTCACCATTAAAAAATTATCACAAAAACAAACAGACAAAAAAAATAATTTCAATGTTTCACTTTACCACATACCACTCAGATATTTCACAGAATATGATTTCACTTAAATATTTAGAAACAACAGCAATAAGCCCAGTAGCAATCATAACATTTGAGCACTTATTGCATGTCAGACAACTCACAGATTTTGTCATTTAATCCTTAGAACATCTCTTAAAGACACACTATAAGGTAGGTATTACTAAAACTGATTTTATAGATGAAGAAACAATCTTAGAGAGTGTTAGCAATTTTTCCAAGGGAAGTGGAAGAGGCAGGACTCTCTGACTCCAAAGTGCTACTCCTAATCACTACTCTATGCTGGCTCCAGATTTGTAAGTACCATCTTACCATTTCATGTCCTACAGCTGGATCACAGTTTATTAGCCAAGAAATAAGAAAGTAAGGCTATAATAGAGCATCTTTAAAAAGGAAACAAGTTAATAATTACTACAATAATTATACATAACATTTTAAAGGAATCTCACCCTCTTTGGATAACTTAAGATCTTTTAACTATTCTTAAGCAGAAAACATATAGCTTATTATAATCCATATTTCATGTACCCTCCCCCCATTTAATTCTCTTAACTCCCCATTCAATACCTCATGCCTTTTCTCTTTTCTAGCATTATCTCCCACAACATGGTCTTTACCAAACTACCGTAACATAATTTCTTGACCTTCTTTCATGTTTTAGGTTCCTCTAGTTTACTTTCCTTAAGCATGTCTTCTAATATTAGGAGTCTAAATTCCTGGCCATTGTTGACAGAAACTTTCAGATAATGTGTTTCTTCTACAAAAACAAACAAACAAACAAACAAACAAAACAGAAAAGTTATAAATTTAAAAAGCAGCTGGAAGAGTTTTACTGAAATAAAAAATTGTAAACCAACATCTTATTGGTTACTCAGACATTTCCCTTCCTTCTAGTTTTCCTTTCCTGTGTCTACTTTCTCCCCATTGAAGGCAAAAATTCAAATAATGCACAGCTTATTCAAACTGAACAGATAATAAATGTCTTCCAGAAATTTTAACTACCCTCAAACTTCCATTAAAGGATAATGAAATGTTCTTTGTTCTATTGTTGCTTTGAAAAGTGAAAATGAAGTCGCTCAGTTGTGTCTAATTTTGGTTACCCCATGGACTGCAGCCTGCCAGGCTCTGCTGTCCTTGAGGATTCTCCAGGCAAGAATACTGGAGTAGGTTGCTATTTACTTCTCCACGAGATCTTCCTGACCCAGGGATCGAACCTGGATCACCCGCCTTGTAGGCAGACTACCCTCTGAACCCTACCAAGAAGGGGTAGATGCTAATCAACTTCTTGAAGTAACATATCTTAGAATTTTGAAATCTTACCTCAGATCACCTCTATCTTGAATTTTTCTCCAGGAAGCTGGACTGTAATGTGTTATTATTCTCAGGAATGAGTAATCCTCACTCCTTGGTATTTTCAGTCAAAACTATCTCAGGCTTTGTGGGCTTTTTTTTGTCTTTTTGTTTTATTTTTGATAGGTTATTTTATCATCTCTATACAAAGTTTTATATCACTATTAATATCATGCCTTCCCTTCCAAAGCCCTGAACTCTAGCAACTGCTACACAGACATCAATTCTTATAGTAGCTTGAGGTACACAAGACCAGAATAAATAGGAAAATGGAGAGACTCTTGAAGTCACCTGTAAAAATCGGTCAACTAGAGACCAAATCTATTAGATTGGTGCAAAAGTAATTGTGATTTTGGACTGTGAATTTTACATCATTATAACTAGGTTCAAACACATCTTTATTAATCAAAAGAGGAACCATTACAATCAAAACATTTTTGCCCACAAGAAATGTTTGTTTATTCTTGTAGTGTAAAAATCCATGCTTTGGGATTTAAGAAACTCTTGGAAAGGATTTTCTGCCTCCTGCCAGTTGTGGAAGCATTTTCCCTGCAAAAAGTTGTCAAGACTATTGAAAAAGTGGTAGTTGGTTGGGAAGAGGTCAGGTGAATATGGCAGATGAGGCAAAACTTCTTAGCCCAATTTGTTCAACTTTTGAAGCATTGGTTGTGCAACATGCAGTTGGAGGTTGTCATGAAGAAGAACTGAGTCCTTTCTGTTGAACATTGCTGGCTGCAAGGTGTTAGAGGTTTTGGTTCATCTCATTGATTTGCTGAGCATACTTCTCAGGTGTACTGGTTTCACTGGGATTCAGAAAGCAGTAATAGATCAGACTGGCAGCAGACCACCAAATAGTGACTATGACTTTTTTTTTTTTTTGATGCAAATTTAGCTTTGAGAAGTGCTTTGGAGCTACTTCTCAGTCCAACCACTGAGCTAGTCTTTGCTGACTGTCATATATAATTCACTTTTCGTCACACATCACAATCTGATTTGAGAAATGGTTCATTGTTGTTGTATAGAATAAGAGAAAATGACACTTTAAAACAACTTTAAAAAAGAATTTTGTCAGCTCACGAGGCACCACTTATCAAGCTTTTTCATCTTTCCAATTTGCTTCAAATGCAGAATGACCATAGAATGGTAGACACTGAGTTTTTCAGCAACTTGTGGTGTAGTTTTAAGAGGACCAGCTTCAGTGATATCTCTCAATTGGTTGTTGTCACCTTCCAGTAGCTGGTTACTATGCTCCTCATCTTCAAAGATCTCATCTCCTTTGCAAAACTTCTTGAAGCACCACTGTACTGTACGTTCATTAGCAGTTCCTAGGCCAAATGTGTTGTTGATGTTGCCAGTTGTCTCTGCTGCTTTATGACCCATTTTGAACTTGCAGAAGAAAATCAAAGCACTTGAATTTTCTGTCTAACATCATTTCTATAGTGCACAATAAATATAAAATAAACAGCAAGTAATAAGTCATAACAAAAAACAAAGTGAGAAATATGCATTAAAATGGTGTTTAACAAAATATTTTAGAATATATTCCAATAGCAAATGGCAAATTTCAACAATGCAAAAACCAGAATTATGTTTGCACCAATCTAATACATTCTGAGTCACATGCAGTTTTCTCTTCTCAAAGAGACAACACAACTCTCAGGGGGAAAAAAAAGAACAAGAAAGGCTCAGAAAAGGCCAACAAACTCTTAAATCCACTGACATAAAATTATAAACAAATGAAACTGAGTGTGATCGCCAAGTACAAGTCATCATTTCAAGAGTACCAAATCCCCTTGATTCTAAACAAATGAATGTGATCATGCTAAGAGATACGGTGGGGGCAAAATCAGCTAAGCCAAATGAATGAGAACAGTGCCAAGAGCCTTTAAGAAATCAGAAAAAAGAGTTCAAGAATCAATCCTGGCAACATAACAGAGAGAGGACGTAAAGACTGCAAATGTGAGAAATATGCTCTGACCACCTGTAAGAACACATGCTGCACTGTTCTGGGAGGAAACGTAGGATTTTGTCATTCTATGGCAAACAGAGGCCCTGAAAGACAGTATCTTCAAAGTAGAGGGTTGGGTCCTCAAAACACAGAGAAAGCAGGAATCCAGGTGCCTGATTTGCATGAGGCTGAAGGAAAAGGAAAGAATGTATGTCTTGTTCAAGTAGGTTTTAATACCAACATTTGGCTTGAGCTCCTTTTACTGGGCTGTTCCATTAACTGTCCTTCAGTGTAGGGGTGATAGCCTAAGATGAAAGAACAATGAAGTTCAAGTTCATTTATGCAGCCCCCTCTGTCTGCAGACGGCAGAAAGCAATTATGTATCTTGAAAATGAACAAATGGGATTGAGTCAGATTGTTGAATTGCCAGGAAAGCAAGAGGAAAAACTAAATCTATTGTTTTATTTCATGGAATGGCAAGCTTACAGATTTTTTTTTAATATATTAATTTTAATTAAAAAAAACTCAAAATCCTTTAGATTATCATTTATGATAAAAATTAACAAGAATACAGGAATCAGATTATATTATGAGAAATATTTAAAGGAACAGTGTAGGTAGTTTGCCTTACTTTATCTAGACATCAAGAATTAAAAACATTATGAAACTCCTCAAGTTTATATTTAAATACAAATAAAGTGTTAGATGAATAGGTGATAGAAAATAGATATAAAATTTACAGAATGATCTGTCTGAAGTGAATCATGAAAGGATTTTAAGGTCCCATCTCTGCCATTAACAAAACATACCGACCGCTTTCCAGAAATAAAAACAGAGCTCTTAGAATGAGAGAGGAAAATTTTAAATTTTCAGGAAAAGACACTTTGGAGTCAGTTCTGGCCATGTTTGTAGATACTCAAATCCACCTATACCAGTTAATATCATGGGTCAGGGAGGAGTCCTATATTTAACCTTTTTCAAAGCTGAGATGAGTAAGGCCTGGTGTGCTCAGCTGTTGAAATACGAGCAAGGGTGCCTGCTTCACAGGAAGCTTTAACCTAACAGAAAGTCCAGAACCCACCTGTCCTATCTGAGTGCTCTCGCCTGTGGATCTTGGCACCTCCCTCCAAAGTAAGTGTTTGTTTTTTGTTTGTTAAACAAATCAATCAAGGGATGGATTTTAACCCAATCAGGGCACGGCAATCGAAGATAAAGCCAAAGCTTGGTTACTATATAACAGGAAAGGAAAAGAAAATAAGGTAACATAGTGTAGTACATGGATCCTAGTCTTTGGAATTTGTAAATGTTACCTTATGGGCAAAAGGGACTTTGGAAACATCATTAAATTAAAAATCTTGAGATATGATTATTCTGGATTTATCCAGATGGGCCTTAAATGTAATCTGAAGTATCCTAAATGAGGGAAACAGAAGAAGGCAATATGACAAGGAAGCAAGTTACACAGCTGGCTTTGTGAACAGAGGAAGGGGTCCTGAGCAGAGGATTCAGACAGCCTCCAGAAACTGGGTGAGGCCAGCAATGCAATCTGTCTTAAAGCCTCCTGCAGCAATCAGCTCTGCCTCCAGTTTGACTTTAGCCCACTGAAACTGATTTTGGATTTCTGTCCTCCAAAACCATAGGAGAATATATATTGCTATTGAAGCCACTAGATCTGTGATCATGTGTTACAGCAGCGCCAGGGGAGAAAATGTGCATTGTGATGAAGAGCATTGTCTCTAGTGGGCAAGGATATCTAAAACAGGAAACTCTCTCTGACTTGTTGACCTTGGGACTGGATTTAATTTCCAGAAGCTTCAATTTCCTCATGTTCCAAGCAATTAATGAGATGATTCATGGCAGTTTAAGCACAGATTATGACACAGAATGTACACAAATAGGAGCTAATATTATTAGTAAGGAAAGGAACTGAATATTGTTGAATCCAACTAAGTCCCAAGCACTTTTGATCTCCTATCTCATTTAAATCTCATGACAATCCTGGAAGCAAGTCTGTGTGTTCTACATATTTTACAGATTAGCAACTGAGATTTAGGTTCAGACTGAATCATTTAACTATCCGTCTATTTTTATTCCCCAAGATTCACTTTCTCTCTACTGATACTCTGATAATAAAATCCTTCACAAAAAATTTTTCTTCACACTAAAGCAAGTTCAAGATGAATGTACCAAAATGCAGTTTATGAGAAGAGGGCCCATCAGGAATCTGGCATATCCAGGTCATTATCCTGTCCTCTGTGACAAATTAGTCTGACTTCTCTGTGCCTCAGTTTCTTCATAGGTAAAAATAAATTACTTGAAAGATTAATGATGAAATAAGCATCTGACTTTTTTGTATTTTTTAAACAGATATAATAGTAGAATTTTTAATCAACTATTTTTCTCCCTCAAAATCTTTAGATTCACCAGCACTTATCTGCCAACTTGATTTTGCAGAATAAAAAAGACCATCAACTCCAATTGAATTGTAACATTTTTGATTGAAATGTAACTATATTATTTCAATAAGATAACAGAATTTCCATCCTAATCTTAAAATCAGTAACAGTCTTTTTTCTTTGAAAAGAATGGTATTCCCTGGTATTTTTAGTAAACAAAGTAAAAGTCTCTATGATGGTCACAATGACATTTTAGAGGATAACAAGTTAATTGTATAAAAGTGTACAATTGTATAAAAGTTTATTCAATTAGGGCTTCCCTGGTGGCTCAGCTGTAAGGAATCCACATGACAATGCAAGAGATGCTGGTTCAATCCCTGATTCGGGAAGATCCCACGTGCCTTGGATCAACTAAACCCGTGAGCCACAACTATTGAGCCTGTGCTCCAGAGCCTGGGAACCTCAACTACTGAGCCCACGTGCCCTGGACCCCGTGCTCTGCAACAAGAAAAGCCACTACAGTGAGAAGCAGTGCACCGCTACTAAAGAGCAGCCTTATGCAGCGTTGAAGACCCAGCATAGCCAAAAAGAAATATAGATAAATAAATACAATTATTTAAAAAAACAAATTTATTCGATTAAACTCATAGACTTACCAGAGCCATGTCTGTTTCTATGGGGGCACAGAAATACTTGTAGAATATGAATCCTGGTTTGTTCATAATTAGACCCTCAACATAGACACATTTCATATGTTCAGAATATCCTCTACCATGGCAACAGAGACTATTCAGACTCTCCCTACTTTCTAAGGATGCTGAAGGGTTTAATCTCTACTAACAGCAAAGTGGCCTAAGATCAGAGGACAGATTTGGCAGCCTGGATCTAAACATGACTAGAATTCACTTCTAATTTCAAACTGCTTTGTTTTCATTGTCTTCTTACTCAATTTGCTTTATGCTCCATTGGCAGGGTGTTAGTGACTACATGACATTGCAGAAATCTGTTTTAAAGATGAAAAACTGAAGAGAGGCGAGATGACTTCTCTCACCTCAGCTGGCCACCTGCAGAACAAATATTAGAACATAGCAATTCCAAATCTTACACCCACTCTTTTCTTTCCACACCATCTGCAAACTACAGCAACCTTTTTACAAAGGCAGCAAAGTACAGGTGTTTGGATAATATGCTGCCTGTAACCTAAAATTTCATGCTTATGAAAACTGTCATGGCTGGTTACACAGAGGAAGTAGTACTTGCTTTTCCATTTTATTAAAGAGGTCAGTCCAGTTTCTTTTTAATATAGAAGAAAGTAAATGATCCTCAAAAGTATTCCATAACTTGTAGGTCTTGAAAGGAATCATGGATCAATGAAGAGGCACTGATCTAGAAATCAATCCTGTCTCTGTGATTACTAAGTTGAGCAACCTTTTTCTAGACACTTCTCTGAACTGTAGTCTCATTTATAAAATAAAATCTACTCCACAGGGTTATTTTTAAAGTCAAATAAAAATGAAAACACTAGTTAATAACACCTTTTTTACTATGGTGGGTTAGGCATTTTGCTGTTTATAAATTTCATTTTCACAATTACCCTAAAAGGTATATTCTTTTCTCATTCTCATTTTATTCATTAAAAATTAACCTTGAGTGCTTCAGTCATTTGCCTAAGGTCACACAGGTAATTTCAAGTCCTCTTCACCAGTATATGTAAGCACTTTTAAAAACATGTAGCACTATAAAATATAAAAAAAACACATTCTTCGGGATTATCCCTAAGACAGCTACAGAAGATAAGCTGATATGCATGTCTATTGCTGGAGCTACCTCTGGGATAGCGAATGGGAACAAGTGCTGGCTTTCCCTTCCTTCCTGTTCCTATGCTGTCAGCAGCTTAGGGATGAATGAAGACAGCTGATGAGAAAGTCAATGTATTAGCTAGTAGGAGATGGTAAGCTCTTGAGGGAGGGACTGTGATGTATCTCTGTTATATTCTCTGCTTAGTTTTGCATACGGAGTGCCTCACCAATGCACTGCTCAGAACTAAATTATGAATATATGCCTAGCAGCACAGATTTGGGGTTTTTCTATAGGCAACCTACCCTTAATACTATGAACTATCACTCAGACAATATGTAGCCAACAAAATGTGTATGTCAAACTCTGCTTCTACTTCCTCCAGGGCACAACTAGGCCAGACTTTCCAACTTCCCCTACAGTTATGTGGGGGCCTGAGACTTGGATCTGGCCAATAATAGGAACAAAAGGGAGCTATATATATCTTCAGGCCTGGCTGCCCAAACTTCACAAGCAACTCTCTGTTTCTTTTCCTGCCAGGTAGGGGCAGAGAGTCCAGCAGTGAATTCCAAAAACCTCAGATATGTAGGCATCCTAGATGGAAGGACTGTGGGTCCATAAAACAGGATGCCTCCTCACTACCACCATCACCAAATCACATTGATCCAGCCTGTGTGACAAATAAACTTTCAGTTTATTTAGTCACTGAGATTTCTGCCCAGCTTTATTGAGATATGATTAACAAATACAAATTGTATATATTTAAGATATACCATGTGATGTTTTGATATATGTGCACATTGTGAAATGATTTCTACAATCAAAATAATTAACATATAGATCACTTCATATAATTACCTTTGTGTATGTGTGTGGTGAGAAAATTTAAGATCTATTCTCCTAGTAAATTGCAAGTATACACAGTATTGTTAACTATAGTCACTATGCTGTACATTAGATCCCCAGAACTTATTCATATTATAACTGAAAGCTTATACCCATTTTCCCCTCACTATACCCTCTAGCAACCACCATTCTACCCTCTGCTTTCATGAGTTCAACTTGTTTAGATTCCACATGTAAGTGAGATCATGTAGTATTTTTCTTTCTGTATCTGGCCTATTTCACTTAGCACAATGTCCTCCAGGTTCATCCCATATTGTCACATATCATATAATTTCCTTTTTTAAGACTGAATTATATATGTATACTTCTTTATCCATTCATTCATCAACAGACATGTAGATTGTTTCCATATCTTGGCTATTGAATAGCACTGAACCTAAGAGTACTGATATCTCTTTAAGATATTAAAATGATTTCCTTTAGATAGATAGCCAGAAGTAGGATTGCTGGATCATATGGTAGTTCTAATTTTAATTTTTTGAGGACTGTTTTCCATAATGGCTGTGTAACCTTCCCAGGCTTCCTGGAACAAGCCTTCCCCCATACGCTCTACTTTAGCTCCTCTATGAAGTACACAGATAATAATATTTGATGCAAATTTCTTGAGTTGTTTTGCAGATGTGAAAACCCCTAGCCAATGGAAGAACTACTTGATGAACATAAGCACAAAACCCCAGGCTTCCTGGAGCCTAAGGATGCTGCCTCACTGTGAGCCAATCAGAATTGTGCACAAATTGATCACGTACCCTGCAACCCCCCTCACCTGCCCTTTTTTTATTGCAATATAGTTGCTTTACAATTTTGTGTTAGTTTCTGCTGTATGGAAAAATGAATACATATACATGTACATGTATCCCCTCTTTTTTTGGATTTTCTTCCCATTTAAGACACCACAGAGTACCGAGTAGAGTTCCATGTGCTATACAGTAGGTTCTCATTAGTTACCTACTTTACATACAGGATCAATAGTGTATATATGTCAATCCCAATCTCCCAGTTTATGGCATCTCCACCTTTCCCCCTTGGTATCCATGTATTTGTTCTCTACATCTCTGTCTCTATTTCTGCTTTGAAAGTAAGATCATCTATACCATTTTTTTTTTTCAGAATTCACATATATGCATTAATATGCAGTATTTGTTTTTCTTTTTCTGATTTACTTCACTCTGTATGACACTCTCTAGGTCAGTCCATCCACATCTCTACAAATGAACCAATTTTGTTTCACTTTATGGCTGAGTAATAGTCCATTGTATATCACCTAGCCTCCCTTTAAAAATGCTTTGCTGAAACCCTTTGAGGAGCTCAAAGCTTTTCAGGGCATGAGCCATCTCATCTCTGCATGGCCTTGTAATAAAACTTTCTCTGCTCCAAACTCCATTTCAGTTTGTTTGGCCTCACTGTGCATTGGCACATGAACTTGCATTAAATGCTGCACCAATTTATATTCTGACTTATGGCATATAAGGTTTCCCTTTTCTTCACAGCCTTGCCAACATTTGTTATCTTTGACTTTTTGATAATGACCATCATAACAAGAGGACTTCCCTTGTGGCTCAGACAGTAAAACGTCTGCCTACAATGCGGGAGACCTGGGCTCAATTCCTGGGTCAGGAAGATCTCCTGGAGAAGGAAATGGCAACCCACTTCTGCATTCTTGCCTGGAAACTCCCATTGACAGAGGAGCCTGGTAGGCTACAGTCCATGGGGTCGCAAAGAGTTGGACACAACTGAGTGACTTCACTTTCTTTTCTTTTTTTCTTTTATCCTAACAAGCGAAGGGTGCTGTATTTCATTGGTCACTTATATGTTTTTTTTGGAAGAATGTCTATTCAGGCCCAATGCCCATTTTTTTAATTGGTTACTTAATTTTTTGCTGTTAGGTTGTATGAGTTCCTTCTATATTTTCGGTATTAATCCCTTAACAGATACATAATTTGTAAATATTTCTCTCAGTCCCTAGACTGTTTTTTAAATTTTTGATTGTTTCCTTTGTTGTGCAGAAACTTTTTAGTTTGATACGGTCCTATTAAATTTATTTTCACTTTTTTTGCCTGTGTTTTTGGCATCACATCTAAACACTGCCACTAAGATTTTTGGAGCCATTGTTACAGCAGTTTGCCTACCCTTCTTTTTTCATACACTCCCAGACTGCATTCATGTGACTTACTGTCCCCATTCATTTCCTATTGTTATTGTTTACCTTAATACAATTCCACATGTTTAAAAATATTTAGAATAAGGAGGAGAGCAAAGAGAACATCCTAGGCCTCAGAAATTCTACCATGGAAGCTCATGAAACAAGCGCTACTTGTTATGATTTCTGATGTTCTTTCACACAAGAGCTCAGGTGACAGCACTTGGAAACTTCTTGGTCTAGAAATATTTACATGTTTATAAAGAGAGACTACAAAGTTGACACTTCCACCTAGGCACCGAATATTGAGGAGATATACAAAATCAAACTTAAATATCAGTATTAAAATTCATCTTTTTATTTATCTTTTTTTTTACTTTTTGCATATAAAAAGACTTGGCCTGCCAGAGCCTATGGTTCCTTTGGGCAGGACTTTAGTTAAAAAGATAACCTGGATTTAAACCTGATAGTTTGGGAAGGGATGTGACAAGATCTTTTAAATATTTTAAGCAACTGTACATAAATCCCTGGCACAGGGAAGACTGTATTTCTTTCTATCCCTTATGATGTTTTATGTTTGCTCTTCTAATAATTTCTGTGATATTTCCCAGTTGTCAAATGTCCCTGATTGCCAGTGATTAAGACTAAATGAGAAGATCGCACTCCTCCCCCCAGGTGGTTGTTAGGAAACATCTGAATCATAGTGATTTGTTTGGTGAACTCTCCCTAGCAATCTTGGGTTTGCATAAATAAACATTCAATACACACCACACTAATACATTTATTTGCACTGTGGGTTTTTGATCGAAAGCATCCACTTTCTTTATGGTTTAGCGAATCATAAGCATGTTTGGAAACACTAGAGCTTGGATTTCAAGATTCATGGTTTTATACATATTAAATAAAGCAAATGTGAGCTACTGGAGAATGTGGGCATTTGAACTGCATGTATGTGAGGACAACATAATTCTTAATGATGACATTGGTCATATTTGAATGACTAGGGAGATATTCAGATGGTTCATATTTTTTGATCCTATTAAAACATAAAGACAAAACCAGAAAAAGTGTTCCATGAAGTGACTAAGATGTACCACCATGAGGAAAATAAAGGGGTCACAATGTAAGGCTGTGTTTCTCACTGTACCTGGCACAAGGGAGGGGGCCCTACAATGATTTACTTAGTTAAGTAATAACACAGAATTCAAAATTCTAGCAAAATATGTAACTAAAACTTTCTGGGATCCTTGAGGTAGACTAAAATAATGTTTTTACTATTTTTCAGATAATTGTATTAACAAAAACATACCATACTCTGCCATGCCTGTATATTTCTGCATTAGTATTTCACTCTTCGTGTAATATCAACGTCCTTTATTTTTCAGGTGAGTCATTTCTCAATCTTCAAGTCTTGCTTCGGCAATCACCTTCCTGCTGTCACCCTGGCATAGACTCCTCTGACCCTTACAGCTGGAACCAAATATCATTTGTCTGCCTCCCAAGTACACTCTATTAAATCTAATATATTTATTTAATGACTTTTAAAAAGCCAGAGTTCCTTGAGAGCAGGTATTTGGCATTGTCACCTTTGCATCCTTAGAAGCTAAAAAGAAGTTTTATACTTATTGGGTACTCAATAAAGTTTTGATATCTCCATGAAACGTTTCTCAGAATATAATTTGTGAACACCTGGGAGTTTCATAGTCCTTTCAGAGGGTCTATGAGCTCAAAACTATTTTTATATTACTAAGGAGTCATTTCCGTTTCTCACTGTGTCGACTTTTGCACTGATAGAGCAAAAATAATGATGGGCAAAATGATTGGGGTCAGAGTATAAATAAAGTCAATAGCAACAAACACTATTACTAGTCGTCGTATTCTTCGCTGCTAAACACTTGCAGTAAATATAATGCCAGTTCTACTTAGGAATGTCCCTGAGGAAGCAGTAAAAAAAATATTAATTTTATTAAATTTTGACCTTCAAGATGCATCTATATATGATGAAATGGCACAGATAGATCAAACATACTTCTGCTGAATTCTTCAGTCCAGTGATTTTCTCAAGGAAAAACCCTTGTATGGTTGAGTTGTAAGTTGAACTAGCTACTTTTTCCCTAGAAAGAACTACTGACAGGTAAACTATAGTTATTCAGATTGGGAATTTGGCCGAAATTTTCACATAATTGAATAGAGTAAGCCTGCTACTTTACACTGGAGAAGGCAGTGGCACCCCACTCCAGTACTCTTGCCTGGAAAATCCCATGGACAGAGAAGCCTGGTAGGCTGCAGTCCATGGGGTCGCACAGAGTCGGACACGACTGAGCGACTTCACTTTCACTTTTCACTTTCATGCATGGGAGAAGGAATGGCAACCCACTCCAGTGTTCTTGTCTGGAGAATCCCAGAGACGGGGGAGCCTGGTGGGCTGCGATCTATGGGGTCGCACAGAGTCGGACACGACTGAAGCGACTTAGCAGCAGCAGCTACTTAACATAAAACAACTGACTATATGTTGCAAGAGATAAAATTCAAAATTTCAAGTAAATTTTAGAATTTTCAAAAACTCCTATTTCTCATTTTGTATTTGACAGTTCTTCAGTGCTTAAACTTTGCTGATAAGATGGGGGTGATACTTACCAATGTGAATTTAGATAGTCTATTATAAAATATGTCAACATTTAGATACTTGCGTATTAGTTCTAGCTTCCTCAAAAGCAGGTGCTAAAATGAGATTAGACATTCAAAGTTACTGAAAATACCTCTGAAGGATAGACAGAGAGCCAGAGAAGGAAAGGAAAGCCTTCAGACTACAGGTCTGACACTTTTGAAGGTGAGAGGAAAGAACATGGATGGGGTAGGGAGAGCTTCAGACTACAGTGCATCCCAGGAATGTTCCTGCCAAGCCATGAGCAAGTGATGGATCCAAAGCCAGCAGTTTAAGGATGTCTATAATTTGCAGGGATGGAACAACTTTACTAATTTTGTTACGCTCATTCCTTAGCTGAGACCAGCAATCAGAAGCATGACTTTTGTACAAATGTTGTTGTAGACATCCAGAAGGGCAGTAGCAGATGCTGTTAGTCACTTATATTTCCTGCAGTAGGAGATCTAAGCTGTACATTTTCATGCTCATAAGAATCTGCATGGCAAGTAACTGGACATTTTCCAAACAACCAATGCATATTTTTACACAATCATGCATGGATGAAATATTCACCAACACTGAGTACAAAGGCTCACTGATGTGAACTATGGTTTTGGATTCCATGCTGCAACAAATTTAAGTAATAGTATTTTAAAAAACACCATTTGTCTGGGTTTGATATAGTATCAAAGAATAGCCATAATCATCTGGCTATTACTCAAAATGAAAAGACTATTAATTATTTTATTGTCTAACCACATTTAGGTGTGTGGCCAGATTTTCTTCATGTACTCTACTTCAATGAAAAGAACATATCTCAACAAACTGAATGAGAAACAGATATGAGAATACTGATATTGTCTATTAAGCCAGATATTAATGAGATCTGCAAAAATGTAAGACAATGCCATTTTCTCATTAATTATTTTCCTGGAACATACTTTTTATTAAAGTGCATTATGTAGCTTAGCCTGTGATAGATTCATTATTATTATTGTTTAAATAAATTAATCAACATTTTGAAAGTTTTTCACTTTTAATTTCTAATACAACAAATGTAAATGGATATTACTCACATTATAAAAAGCTCTTTGAGGTCCTCAGTAATTTATGAGTACGTAGTAGACCTGACAGAAAAATGTTTGAGGACCACAGCATTAAGGAGCCATTACATTCAGATGTGAGTGGTAAAATAAAGTCAGCATACCAAGGAAGGCAAAGAACACAGTGATCAAGAGAGTGGCTCTAGAGTCAGAAAACTGGAATTGGGATTTTAGCTTCAATATTTACTAAAGAGTGTCTTGGGACAAGTGAATGAAGCTCTTGAGCCTCTATATCTTCATATGTGAGCAGATAGTAATATCTACTTCATAGCACTGTTACAAAGATTAAACCAGATAAAATACACTCATTTTAATGGAGGTAAATCAGCAAAAGCTTGAGAAAATTTAGTCTCTTTTAGTTATTATGGATAATGTTATTCCACTGCTAGTAATTTTCTCCATTAGAATGCAAAATAAACACTTGTTTAGCTTTCCTCTTCAGCAGTATATGTTAAACAATTCTAGTATGTCCTACATCAGAAACATCTAAAGTGTTTATTTAAAATGGAGAAACTAAGTATCAGGTTAATTCAAGTTTTTTTTTTATCAAATTTTGCTGGAAGAACTAAATATCTGTATCTGTATGTAAAATAAATGAATCTCAGCCTTCTATCTTATTACATACACACATGCATACCACACACAAATTCAAATTTATCAGAGTCCTGAACTATAAATCTCTTAGAAATAATATAAAATATCTTTGCAATTTCATCAATGAAAAGTTTCTTGAAACAATCCTCCAAAAGTATTATCTATAAAAAATTAATAAATTAAACTCAAAACTAAAAAGCAACTTTTTAAAATGATAAGATCAGGATGGGGAACAAGTGTACACCCATGGCGGATGCATGATGATGTATGGCAAAACCAATACAATATTGTAAAGTAAAAAAAAACAATAATAATAATTAAAAAATAAAAAAGAGAAAAAAATGATAAGCTACAGTTTGGGAAAAACATTTATAACACACATATTTCATAAAAAAACAAAATATATTAAAGGATTCAAAACTCAACAATGAAAAGTCAAAGAACCTCATTAAAATGTTTAAGAGATCTGAACAGACAACTCAATGGAGAAGAAATTACAAATAAATGATCATTAAACATATAAATGTCATGCTTGATATTTTTAAATTAATTATTTTAAAAATATAAGAGCACCAAATGTTGGTGAGGATATGGGGCAACTGGAACTCTCCTGCATAACTGTTAAGAGTTAAAAATGGTGTACCCATTTTGGAGAAGAGTCTGTTGGTGTCTTAAAAATTTAAACCTACATCTATCCTATGAGCAAATTTCCCTCTTTTGAGTAACCAAGAGAAACAAAAACTTATATTCACAAAAAGAAAATTTTAAGAATATTTATAGTAGACTTATTCACAGTAGCCAAAAAGAAAACAACTTAAATGTCTATCAAAACAAAAATAATAAAAAATGTGGATTATTCAAACAGTGGGATTTAGGTAGCAAATTTATTTTATTTATATTTGATTATTAATTTATTTTTAATATAAAAAATTGAAGTATAGTTGATTTACAATGTTGTGTTGAATTCTGGTGTATGACAAAGTGATTCAGTGGTTTATTTCCAAGGCAAACCATTCAACATTACAGTAATCCAAGTCTATGCCCCAATCTTGGATGTCAAAGAAGCTGAAGTTGACTGGTTCTATGAAGCCCTACAACACCATCTTGAACTAACAGCAAAAAAGATGTTGGTGTTAGCTTTTCTGTCAGAGGGAAAGACCAGGCAGGGAAGGGTCAAAAGCCAGCCATCAGCTTCAGCCTCAGAGTGAGTTGCCAGGATCACTCAGGCTGAACATCTAGAGGGCAGTCCTAGGCCAAACAAATGTGAGGTGATGCTGGACTTTTCTAAACAAGTCCATTAAGCAAGGAGCTTTGTAGAGCAAATTGGACCATTGTTCCCAGAATGCCTGGCTCTACGCCCAGACTCAGCCCTCCACTTAAGCAAATGGGTGTAATTCCATTTTCACAAAACCTCTTCCCACAAATCTAACACAAGGGCCCCCCTGACACCAGGTGTTAAATCGGGTGAAGTGAAGGGTTCCACAGCCCCTAGTCAGATCTCTGCAAAGAAAGCCATGTTATTGGCAGATAGTGAAAACAATGATAGCCTATAAAATCTGAACATGTTTTTGTCACATTTCCTATTGAAAGGCAATTGTGCAGTCTCCAAATATTAAGATCCAAGATTCTGTACAGCTTCAATTAAGAGCTGAGTCACTTGTTCCATTGCTCACATGTTCTAAATGGCAAAGCTCCACTGAGAATAACAAAATTGTATTTTATCATGGGTAGCAGAGTCAATAGTTGTCAAAAAGTTTTGGGCGCCTATTCTATGTCAGGTATCTATGATGCAATGTATGTGAATGATCACACCTAATGTTTGTAGCAAACCAATAATAAGGCAGAAACTATGCAATTACCACTTTACAGATGTGAAAACTGAGGCTAAGAAAAGTTAAGTAATAGATTCAATGTAATCAAGGTAAGAAATAGCCAAGCCATATTAAAACCCAAGTGGCTTTACCCCATTAGTCTTTCATTTCTTCAACAAATTTATCCATTGAATAAATGTGTATTAGACACCTGTTATATTTCAAATTACTTTAGGTGCTGGAAATATAACAATAACTCAGACAAATCCCCTACCCTCATGGTGTTCACAAACAAGTGCAGAAGACAGAAAATTAATGAATAAAAATATTTCTAATATAAGAAACAATGTTAACGGATCAAAGTGCTAATGTGTTTTGGGTCCAGCTTAGCTTAGACAGAATAGTCTCATGAAGCCTCATTTCAGAGGCATCTTTGTGATGAGACCAGATCAAGGTGGGAGGGTAGCCAGACATCTGAACATTTGCAAGGATGAAATGCTTATAGTGAAGGCTTGTCGCATTAAAGAAATAGGAAGAAGGCAAATGGGACTAAAGAAGTAAGCTAAGAGAGGACTGGTGGGAAATGTAGAGAAAAACGTTCACAAGGGCATATTTTGTAGAGCCCTGTGGCACATTTTACTCTGAGGTTGATTAGGAGCCTTGGAAGGTTTTGAGCTTGGGAGGGGATGGTCAGCCTGCTGTGATGAGAACAGATTTCGGAGAGGGCTCAGTGAGAAAGGGAGGAGGGAGAGCAGTCAGCAGACCCCTGAAAGACCTCAAACTAGAATGTGGTGGTAACAGAGGTGATGAGAAGTGATCGAATTCAGGATAGGCTTTAGAGACAGAGCCCAGGGACTTGCTCAAAAGTTGAATTTTGATATGAGTCAAGAATAACAGTGATGTTTTTTAACTATTATAGTGTACCCGCTCCATGAACTCACCAAAAGCGCATGAATAGGCTTATTTCCACCTTCCAGGAAATGGGAATGAGAGTCAAGAGACAGACCCTCCCTGCTGCTGCTGCTGCTCCTAAGTCGCTTCAGTCGTGTCCGACTCTGTGCGACCCCATAGACGGCAGCCCATCAAGCTCTGCTGTCCCTGGGATTCTCCAGGCAAGAACACTGGAGTGGGTTGCCATTTCCTTCTCCAATGCATGAAAGTGAAAGTGAAGATGCTCAGTCATGTCCGACTCTTAGCAACCCCATGGACCGCAGCCTACCAGGCCCCTCTGTCCACGGGATTTTCCAGGCAAGAGTACTGGAGTGGGGTGCCATTGCCTTCTCCAAGACCCTCCCTAGAGATGTGTAAACTGTCTCTAGAAAAGCCAATAAATTAACAGTGTTCCTAGCAGTTGTGTCTTCTCATGGTGACAGGAAAACTGAAGGTTGTGATAGTGCAAGGAAAGCTACACCATGTGTTGGAAGAACTAGGCTCCAGTTCTGACCCAACCACTTAAGGAGGGTGTGACCCCAGCCAGATGCCTGAGCCCTCTGATTTCATTTACTTTAACTATGACGTGGGCATAAAACTACTGTCCTAAATACTCATGAGGTCTTTATGAAGAACAAATGAAATAAAGTAGATGAAAGTATCCTAAAAACTCTAAAGTGTAGAATACTGAAGTACATAAGAATTCTTACTTTCCAGATTTAGCAGGTCTCTGTATTGTTGGTAGTAAAGTTAACTTTTTTCCATATACAATGTATCTGAAATTGAGACTTGTCTGAGAGCTGGAAGACTGGCCTTTCAGCTACAGAAAGAAACCCTCCATACTCATGTTTTTCCTTGTACATGTAACTTTATCTTCATTTCCAAGCCAGGTCAATTGCTCTGTGCTCTTGGTAGCATGCAGCTATTTTGCTTATATGAAAAATATGGTTGGAAAATTAAAAATAAATAATAGAAATTGTTGTGAAAAGGAAGATAGAATAAATGAAATTTAAAATGTTTGAGCTTTAAAAGCAAAGTCAGAAGTTTAGATCAATTTGAGGAATTACAGCCTTCACAGTAAAACAAAATAAAACATTGGAGCTAGAAAATTTCACAGTGAGAACATATTAGCCAGTTCAGGGGAATGCCCACTCAAGCGGGAATCTGAGTGTTTCCTGAGTATGAAGCCAAACTCAGAAGCTAAGCCCATTAAGATATCAGATATGACCCTTTCCACTTCGCAAGTAACTGACATTCATAGCAAGTCCCAGGAAGTCCACACCAGCACATAAGCAAAGTCAAGTGGAGTGACTTCCTTTTCCATAATTCCTCGTGGTGTGCACTTCATCTTAGAACTGCACTATACAAACAGTTGTCTACAAATTTGGAGTTTGTTAGTATAGTTATCTTAAAATTTAAAGGACTGGACATAACCATCTTGGTCCCTGCACTTTTAGACCTACTGTTTCTATCTGAAAAATTGTGTGAAGAAGTTAACTGGCAGAGAAAAAAAGGAGTGATTTTACTAGCTGCTATTGAAACAAACAGAAGAGGACCAAAGAAAAAGTCTCTGATCTAGGAAACACAACATACAAACAACCTTTCTATGCTTCCTACTTCTGTGTGCGCTGCTCAGTTCTTCTCATCTCCTACACTACCCCACTAGTTCTCACCTCCTCACTGCCTTCCTACTCAGGTCACTGCCATTAAATTGAACCATGCATTTTCCAGGCTAACACACACACACACACACACACACACACAATATAGGTGTTGCTGTATCAAGAAGTGAGGAAAGGAGCTTTGGATCTTCAAATGTTTGGGTTTCAGGAAGGAAAGAAAAAGATGAGCAGCTTACTCTAAAGACAAAGACCCACAGATAAGAGTGTGGCAGAGAGTGCTAACAGCCACGCTTGTCACACGTTCCTCCACATTTCCGACTCCCCTGCAGTTAGATTGGACAAGGTAAGGGAGAGTGGCCAGGCAAAATGGGCAGAGAATCTGTACGCATGTGTCTTGTCTACCTCTGGAACAGCGAGCTCAGTCTGGAACTGAAGGACTGACCTGACGGAGCCACCTGATTCTCTTGGAGAAGAGCTGCCCAACTTCCTCAGGACTTTGTGTGAACAGAAATAAACTTTTATCATGCAAATCCATCAAGATTTGGGACCTCTTTGTTTCAGTCAGTACTGTTAATTACTCCTAAACACAAGGCTTTTAATGACAAATTTTATGGTGTCTTGAGGTATGAGAGCCAGAACCAGCAGCTGAAGCACATGAATCTATACCACAAACACAAATAAAAAGCCAAGGTGTAATACACAGATTGAGTTACATGGTAGGAATTACAAGTTAGCCAGCTTCTATGATGCTTTCCATGGCCCCACAAATCAAGAACTCCTTCAACTGCTGTAACTGCATCATTTCATCTGAATTTATATATTTTGGTCAATAAGAGTCTTGAAAAAAAAAAAAAACCACTTGCAGGGAAATCATTAGTTTTCCATGCCTCAGTGTGATTGAGTTGGTTCTGGTTGATTTTTTCTTAGCACCTATCTAAAAGTAAATATACTGAGAAAAATGGAAACAGAGGAAATGAAGGAAGTACATCATTCAAAACAGCATGGAAATGGTGGATGAGGTGACTCAATACAAGTGTCTTAGGGCAGGTTAAGGGTGTACTAGGACTGCTAGGTATTACTGAGTGGAGGGAAGGATAACAGAGAGGATTTGTAGAAGGAAGGTCAGGGTAAATCTCACAGGTTTCAAATTTTCACTTAGGGCCATTCTTAGGAAATGGGAAAAGCCATTCTTCTTCTTGACATTATAAATGACATTCTTGACATTCTAAATGTCAAGCTTCCTTATTCCTATTCCCAGGTGGTCGAACAATGCATGTTGCAGTTCATGCCCATAGCATGAATTAACTAAAATTCTGTGGATTGACCTGACACCATTATCCCTAATCAACACACTGTTTCTATGACAGATGTTTTCCAAATTTCAAACAAATGGTTCTGGAATATAACCTGTTTGTAAACTCTGAGATTGTTCATGCATGATATCAATCCATATACTTCCTTACCACCATCACGAATAAATGATCTGCCTTCACTGCAAATCTCTTTGGATGTCCTTTTGAAAGTTTATCATTTTCTTCCTTCTTTGGGTTGTCCTTAGAATGTTTTTTAACCTGATTTCGCGATTGCGCTTTAAAACGTAAGTTCTAGAAAGAGGCATGATAGAAGAAATGGCCTGTGCCATGAGTCAGAAAGTTACACAGGTTAACAAAGAAATCAAATAGTAATACCTAGCAGATACCTAATGGGGAAGGAAAAGCTAATCCTTGACAAGAGGAACAGTCATCAAGCAGAATCTAGTGTGAAAATTCTTTGGGAACGTTCCAGGAGAAGTCAAGAAATTGTCACACCCTGAGGCAGCATACAGATGACTGGGACTTGAGAAGCAAGAGGACTGCACGTGAAAACACCTGGGAAACACTTTATCTTCTGTGGCTGCTCCACCAGAATCACCAGGAAGAGCTGCTTTCTGTGACTAAAGTCAAATTCAGTCAAAAATATAAAGGAATGTTGCAGGAGATGGCAGGGTTGACACAAGGACCCCCGTTTTCAAAACGTTTAAACACATCGCACTGCTATACTCATGCTGAAACCACAGGAAGAGCTTCATCTCCTTATGGGCAGGAATACAAGTTTTTAAATGAACAATACACACCTTTGAGAGAGCCCCTAAAACCTACAGCCCACTGTGTTTCTAAGCTCCAGGCTTCTATGAATAAAATCAGGCCTGGCCCTGAACAAAGTCAGAAGATTCTGCTCTTCCAACACATCTTTCTAACGCTGCTGCTGCTGCTGCTAAGTCGCTTCAGTCGTGTCTGACTCTGTGTGACCCCAGAGACAGCAGCCCACCAGGCTCCCCCGTGCCTGGGATTCTCCAGGCAAGAACACTGGAGTGGGTTGCCATTTCCTTCTCCGATGCATGCAAGTGAAAAGTGAAAGTGAAATCACTCAGTCGTGTCTGATTCTTAGCGACCCCATGGACTGCAGCCCACCAGGCTCCTCCGTCCATGGGATTTTCCAGGCAAGAGTACTGGAGTGGGGTGCCGTTGCCTGCTTTTGACCCTGACACAGCACACTAACTACTTCTCTAATTTAACTGTGAGATATCATTAAATGTCTCCAGTCATCCAAGGTTTCCACTGAAACAACTGACTATATTTGGGTAAAATTTGCCACATATAGTCTAACATGGACTATGCACTGAAAGAGCCATCCAAAGAAGATTATCAAACCAAGTTTTACAATTGCCCTATGAGTGAACTTGTGTTCCCGAAACCTGACACTTGACTGAGTTCTTTATTTACCAGTTTCAACTTCTTCCCTGGATTATAGTTTTAAGAACAATTCAGGAAAGACTTCAGGGCTTTCCTTTGTGTCCAAGTCTCTTCAAAATAAGCCTTCTCTTTCAAGCGTGACACTGATGAGGCAACTATTAATGTCTTTCTGTACTGCTCTTAGAAATAAAACTTTCACATATCTGGTCTCATTTATTCAGAATGTTAGTTTTTGACAAGTTATTGTGGAAATGAGTTACTCAAATATTTGCATTGATTCAGTTGAAATCCATACATCTTCTGAATGTTATTTTAGTTAAACTAATTAGATAGGCATTAACTGCTTGCAGTATATAAAGAACTGATTTGGGAGAGTGGGTAATATAAAGAAAGTATTAGCTCATCTATGCCCTAAAGTGACATACTTTATTTTGGGGGGCTCCAAAATCAATGCAGATAGTGACTGCAGCCATGAAATTAAAAGATGCTTGTTCCTTGAAATAAAAGTTATGACCAACCTAGACAGCATATTAAAAAGCAGAAACATTATTTTGCCAACAAAGGTCCATCTAGTCGAAGCTATGGTTTTTCCAGTAGTCATTTATGAATGTGAGAGTTGGACTATAAAGAAAGCTGAGCGCTAAAGAATTGATGCTTTTGAACTGTGGTGTTGGAGAAGACTCTTGAGAGTCCCTTGGATTGCAAGGAGATCTAACCAGTCCATCCTAAAGGAAATCAGTCCTGAATATTCACTGGAAGGACTGATGCTGAAGCTGAAACTCCAATATTTTGGCCACCTGATGTGAAGAACTGACTCATTAGAAAAGACTCTGATGCTGGGAAATATTGAAAGCTGGAGAAGGGGACTACAGAGGATGAGATGGTTGGGCAGTGTCACCGACTCAATGCACATGAGTTTGAGTAATCTCTAGGAGTTGGTAATGGACAGGGAGGCCTGGAGTGCTGTAGTCCATGGGGTCGCAAAGAGTCGGACACGACTGAGTGACTGAACTGCACTGATACCCTAAAGTAATTTATATTTGGGGTGAGCAGACCAAGCAAAAAGTTTACCAACACAGAACAGCCTGTGTTGGCCAACATATTCCAAAAAATATCTGTTGAATGAGTGAACAAAGAACAAAGAACTGTTTGAATGCACAACCCAAATAACAGGGAGAGCAAACAAGTACCTAAGATCTTGCTATTACAGCCTGAGAAAATCATGTTATCTGGAATTATGAAAGTGCATTCCCCTTTCAGAGCACCCCCTTTTTAGCCTAAGAAATAACTGGCTATGTCTATATGTAAAGACTTGAAATTGAATGTAGGGAAATCATGTTTCTCCTTCTTTATCCCAGTTCTCCATCCTACATCTATGCCATCTGCTGAACAAGGCCTTTGGAACCTCACTATCCCAGATTACTTTTGGTTCCAGAGAAATCTCTTTGTAGTGCATCAGAAAACTGTGACTATAACTTGAAGACTAAATAAAATACTTGAGTCCCCTACTTACTTACAATGGTTCAATTTAGGATTTTTTGACTTTACAATGGTGCAAAACTGATACACATTCAGTAGAAACCATACTCTAAATTTTGACTTTTGATCTTTTCCTGGGCTAACAATATATCTTAGGGAAATAAAACTTGCTACCCCAAAATGTGTATCTGGCATGTCAATTATTTTGAGAAAAAGAGTCAAGGTGCAAAAGACTCATTCCAATAGGGTTCTCCTGTATGCATCCTCTAATTTCTTCATGTTATTTTGTCATTGAAATGCTTTGCATTATTTCTTTCTGAGTGTTTATGATTTTTTTTGTTGTTGTACAGGTTTTGAGCCTGATGAACTGTTTCCTTCAAACAAGTTAAGAGGTCTTATTCTCCATTGACTTTCTGATACTTCTTCCAAAATCCATTAGTCCTATTTCTAAATCAGTCATCAAAACCAATGAATAGTCTTTGGGGTCTAACCCAAAGTCTTGGAACCAAGATGTCTACCACCTGCTCTTCGCGACCCCATGGACTGTCACCTACCAGGCTCCTCCCTCCATGTGATTCTCCAGGCAAGAGTACTGGAGTGGGTTGCCATTTCCTTCTCCAGGGGATCTTCCTGACCCAGGGATCGAACTCAGGCCTCCTGCATTCCAGGCAGACGCTTTAACCTCTGAGCCACCAGGGAGTTGTGGGTACCACATAATTGGACTGACCATCAAATGTCTGTTGATGAATCACCATGATGATATAATGGTTCCATGGGAAGTTTCTATAGCTCTTCTCTTCTAGATTTTTTCACGTGCTCTGAGATTCTTAAGAAAATCAATTTAACACACTTAACATATTAAGCTCGGAGAAGGCGATGGCACCCCACTCCAGTACTCTTGCCTGGAAAATCCCATGGACGGAGGGGCCTGGTGGGCTGCAGTCCATGGGGTCGCTAAGAGTCAGACACGACTGAGCGACTTCACTTTCACTTTTCTCTTTCATGCATTGGAGAAGGAAATGGCAACCCACTCCAGTGTTCTTGCCTGGAGAATCCCAGGGGCAGGAGAGCCTGGTGGGCTGACATCTATGGGGTCACAGAGAGTCGGACATGACTGAAGTGACTTAGCAGGAGCAGCAACATATTAAGCTAAGCCTGCCCATATGATTTGAAATTTCCATAAACCAGAAAATAGCTTTTAGACTTTAGAGGTATGCAGATTAAAACTTCACACATTTTGAGCTGTAAAGATTAAGTGGTCACATTACTTCTTGGAGTCTTCAACAAGTGAGGAATGTTGATTCAAACTGTGCCCTTAGGGAAAGAGAGTTAGATTGGATGCAGCAAGTGCCACCCTGGGCAAAGCTACTAAGACACATCCAATGAATTTGACATGTACAGAGCCCTGTGGCCTCTCTCTCTGGGAACCTTAAACATTGAGCATTGGGAGAATATTTGGCATCAGAGAGTATACTTCACCAGACCCTCTTGTGTGGACAAGTTAATTAATGACTTATCTGCTTAAATCTTCACCCCACTCTGGGAAAAAAAAAAAAAACAAAAAAGTAGTGAGGATGAAGGAGTTTAAGATACTTTTATTATTCTCTTACTTTCCCAATCTGTGGACTAAGAGGTGATGAAACAGGGCCCAGAAACAATTTGAGTGTGTAGAATTGTAGGAACCACCTGATTTCTCAAATTTATAGGGATACCATGCTTACCCTAAAAGGAATATAATATTATATAATATATAAGAAAATATCAGACTCTATTTAAACATAAATACATCCATACAAAAAATAAGACACTGTCAATTTTGTGAATGCTATTATAATGACAATAAATGTATTTTAAGATATTTTGAATAGAATGGATGGATAAGAGTAATTGAAGATCTTTACTGAGTATCTCCTTTGATCCAGAATCTCAGAGGGAGAGAGAGTGAACTGACTTTGGGGACGAAGAAGGGAGAAATAAGAAATTCACTCGGGTGTATGTAGAGACAAATCAACAAAAGCCACCAAATTGAGAAGTGGGGTTGTACACATAGGTAAGAAAGAATTTTTGTTTTTAAGTTTAAAATAGAAAGTTTAACCAAGCACTGCTTGGTTCTTGGTAGGAAGTAAGGTAGGAGAACAGAGATATTATCTGTGTTCATGAACTTGGTTTATGACATACAGCTAAAAGCTGAGTTTATCAATTGGAATTCATTCTGTCAGTACTGGAAATGGACTATTATACTTATGTGTTGTCTCAAAAATTTGCAAAAAAATTCTACCAAGCTAAGCAACACATTGCAGAAAATGTGACAAAACAAACAATATGATTTGCTTTCTTTGTATTCATACTATACTGGCTACCTTACTCTGTTTCCTACTGTTTACCATTTAAATAAAATTTGTAGGTTGATTCAGCTGAGAGAAATCAAATGAAAAAGTAGCATGCTTTTTAAAGCTCATAGTCTTATTTTATGGACTAGCATTTATTTATTAGGGACATTTCACTTTTTTAAAAAAGGTTATTCTTGGGGCGGGTGGAAATAATAATTATGAGAGAAAATATTTTTTGCAAGGAGTATGAAATTTAAAATCTTCAGAGCTAGATCTGTAAGACTCGACATAACTTAGAATGGGAAAAAATAAAACTGTGTTAATGCAATAGGAAATCTTATAGGAAACATCTCTGGAAAAGCAAAATGGGGGTAAGAGACAAAGATCAAACTGCAGCCTGGTGAGGGCACAAGGTCATTCTAACATTGCATTCTGCACCACCCACCCCGCCAACACACACACATAGGCACTGTCAAATTCGGTTAGAAAGAAAGACTCCATTATAATTTTAAAAAATCCAGACTTCCAGTGGTAAAATTCTGAGTTATTTTTCCATGGTTGTTGTTACAAAGAGACAAGCAATATATAAAAGCAGCAAAAAAATTGACCACACCTAACTTATCCAGTTGGAGAAGGAAATGGCACCCCACTCCAGTACTCTTGCCTGGAAAATCCCATGGATGGAGGAGCCTGGTAGGCTGCAGTCCATGGGGTCGCTAAGAGTCAGACATGACTGAGAGACTTCACTTTCACTTTTCACTTTCATGCACTGGAGAAGGAAATGGCAACCCACTCCAGTGTTCTTGTCTGGAGAATCCCAGAGACAGGGGAGCCTGGTGGGCTGCCATCTATGGGGTCACACAGAGTCGGACATGACCGAAGTGACTTAGCAGTAGCAGCAGCAACTTATCCAGTTGCCTAGCTTATCCAACTGCCTCAAAAGTGGTTTCCTTGGGACAGAAACAACTGGTTGACAAAGTACAGCACAAACTTCAACATAAAAATAGATCAATTTAGGTGGTATCCTGTCAGTAACCAATCAATTTGCCCCACATTTAAAGTAAGTGGACTAGATATTTTTTGTCAATATGGAGATGATTACAAATGCTTTTTCTTAACAAAGGTATTGTCATGTTTTCTATATGATCCCTGCTAAATTGCTATGCTATGCTATGTTAAGTCACTTCAGTCGTGTCCGACTCTGTGCGACCCCACAGACGGCAGCCCACCAGGCTCCCCCGTCCCTGGGATTCTCCAGGCAAGAACACTGGAGTGGGTTGCCATTTCCTTCTCCAATGCATGAAAGTGAAAAGTGAAAGTGAAGTCACTCAGTCGTGTCCGACTCTTAGCGACCCCATGGACTGCAGCCTACCAGGCTCCTCCATCCATGGGATTTTCCAGGCAACAGTACTGGAGTGGGGTGCCATTGCCTTCTCCGGCTAAATTGCTATAAAGTATTGTTAAAGAATAGAGAAGGAAATGGCAACCCACTCCAGTATTCTTGCCTGGAAAATCTCACTGACAGAGAAGCCTGGTGGGCTACAGTCCCATGGGGGTCACAAAAGAACTGGACACAACTTAGTGACTAAACAACAACAGTAACTGTTAAATAAAGAGGTACTAAGGTAAGGACTTGTGATATTTCTACAAAGAATCATGGAGTAAACTATTAAATGTCTGAGAGAAAATCAATCAGACCCATATAGAAATATGTAACATAGAAATAAATGTGGGAATTAAGACTGAAACAAAGAACCAGTTTATCCCCCTACAATTCCCCAATCTACTGGAAGATGAATAATTGAACTTTCATTTCAAAACCAGGACATCTTCTTATTATGTTATTAAAATATTATTTTAGAGTATGGCAAAATTTGTGGTTTCATTCTTATTTCAACTCTTCCCCCCTTTGGCTAAAAACTTTAAAAACAGAGCTAGTTATGTTTGTGAGATTGAGGAAGTGTTACAATAACATGTACACTCACTGATTGGAACTACTGTAATCAGAATAAAAAGATGGCCAAACTAGCAAGCTATTGGTAATGTCAAGTTAAAAGAGACAAGAGAAGGCCAGTCTGTAGTTTAACTATAAAGGTTCACATATATTAAAAAGAAAATAGTGGGCAATATCATTGCTGTGGTTTCTAGTAATCTTAAATATAGAACATGAAAAAGAGCAATGGAGATTTGAGAAATGATATGCTTTTCTTTGGATTCAATAATTACACTTATTAATTTACACACTTTAATAAAATATTGTATTAATAAGTCAACTATACTTCAATTTTTCAAACGGGAAAGAGTAACATGGAAACTTACATTACCATATGTAAAATAGATAGCCAACAGGAATTTGCTGTATGGCTCAGAAAACTCAAACAGGAGCTCTGTATCAACCTGGGCGAGGGGGATGGGGCAGGAGATGAGAGGGAGGTTCAAAAGGGAGGGGATATATGTATACCTATGGCTGATCCATGTTGAGGTCTGACAGAAAAAACAGAAGTCTGTAAAGCAATTATACTTCAATTAAAAAATAAATAAATGAAAATTAAAAGGGAAAGAAAAAGTCTCTAGCTAAAAATGTATATATTCAAGTATTTTAAGTGAATGAACAATCACCTTAGAAATATATCTTTGATAATCTATGACATAGAGGCTCTTAGGTTGTGGGGGTGCTTACTGAAACAAAGGGCCACATATATAAATACTTACAAAGATCTGATAAGTAGAAATATAAAAAATATATAAGATACAGGGCTCTATAATTAACAAACAGTATGACTTTGGGAAACTTATTTAACCATTCAGTGACTCAGTTTCCTAGTCTGTAAGATGGGGGAACTTTTGCTTTACAAGTTTCTTATGAGGATCAAATGAGTTTATATATATATAGTAGTTAGAATAGAGTCTCATACACTGTAGGCTCTATATAAGGTGGGTTTATTTTTGTTATGATGACAACATGGAGAAGAGAGTTTATATATCCTAGAAGTTTGATTAGACAGAGCTGAGTCAATTCAACATGGGCTAAAAGGAGAGGAAGAAAGTGGACAGTGAGGAGTCAGAATGGATATTATAGGCACTGAGAACAGCTTTTGTCAGATGCAAAAGTGAAAGGTATAAAGCCCTGGTAAATTTTATTTGCAGAGCTAAAATGAGGGGAAAGTGAAGCTCTGATATGAGATTATGCAAAAAAGCTTAGGGCTAGATCATGAAAGGCCATGCAAGCCAACTAAGGCACTTATATCACATCTTGCGTGGATGATGGAGAGACACTAAATATGTCTAATCAGGGAAATGACGTGATCAAAATGGATTTATTTCTGGAAATGAAAAGATTGATTTTAGAACATCTTAACTGGAAGATATTGAAAGGCCATATGTCTATGACTATTTCTGAAGTTAAATGACTATTAAAGGTTAATGTATAAATAAAAAATTAATTCACCAAGTTAGCTTCTTATCAATAAATAATAATTTAATGCCTTTATCTAAGTGCTTTCTATAGCAAGAATCTATGGTGAATGATCCCAGGAACCACCGTGACCATAGTTTTGTTCAAATCTAATGAAAAGATTTAGTAAAATAGAATCTATATGAAAAATAGCAATGTGGACCAAATACTGAGCAGAGTGCTCAATAATAAAATTTATAGGCCATTCACCAAATGTATATCTAAACTATTTTCAGGGGAAGTAAACCACAGCCATGTCATCTTGCATTGACATAATACTGTATAAGCTACTTCCAATGCCACTCCTTTTCTTATTAGTGATAAAATTTCCATCTTATTGGAGACACTGGACATTTTATTCACTGAGAAAACACTTTTAACTTGCTTGATATATGCAGACACTACTCTAATTGCTTTATAAATTTTTGCTCTTTTAATCCTCAAAACCTTGTGAGGTAGATGTTTTTAACCCCATTGTATATACTAGGAAACTGAGCCATAGGCATGTTGCAAAGTTCACAATATAGAGCCAAAATGTGAACCCAGGTAACCTGGATTGCAAGTCTGTGTTCTTAATTGCTCCATTTATTCTCACATATGGAAATTTTTTATTCTGGGTGGAATCTAGATAACTTTGACTATTCAACAAAGACAACATTTCACACTTATCCTAGCACTATTCTAGCACTGCTAATGATGTTATAAGATGAAAATCATTCAAATTGTTTACAGATTTCAAAGCTGAGTGAGGTTGTTTCTAAGTTGTCTCTTCCGTTTGCTTCTTTATAAGCAAAGAGACTGCTCGCTGACTTGAGATGAACACTCTTCACTCTTCCTTCTTCTTTATGTCCTGGCCCCTTCTCTGCTCTGCAGTAATTCTGCTGAAGAAACGACCCTTCCTCTCCTTGGGTAAGTAAGATGTAATTAATGGGAAGCCTGTTTTTACAGTGGTTATGGTGGACCTTGCTTTCTTATGACTCCACTGCTCTCTCTGTGTTGATATCTAAAGGACTCTCAGGTTTAATCTGCCCTGGATGAAATGCCCACCTCCAAACAGAAGATAGGGAGACAGTACTTCATAAACAAACCACAAGCCAACCCAGGCTCCCTGTGCAGAAAAGAGCTACATATAAATAAATATAATAGACAAAGGAAGGAATGAAATAAAAAAAAAAAAAGAAGGAAGGAATAAAGGAAGAACGGAGAGAGACCGGATGATGGGAGGGAGAATATATCCCCCTGCTTGCAGAGATTGTGTAAAAATGCATAGTCATGACTGACTAGGCAGCCATGAATTTGAGCAAGCTCTGGGATTTGGTGCTGGACAGGGAAGCCTGGTGTGCTGTAGTCCATGGGATAGCAAAGAGTTGGACATGACTGAGCGACTGAACTGAACTGATGCAGCCCTGAGACGAAAACTCCAATCTTTTCCTAGAGCCAGTCTCATGACTGCTAGAGAGCCTGAACAGGATCCTTATATAGAGAGTTCTCACTGAGAGATAATCCTGCTTCTTGGCCACATTCAAGTAGGAAGCAGAAGACCAGAGCCAGATGCTGCTGCCTTAGAAGGGCCCTATGGGAAAATCAGTTCTCTAAGGGCCTCAGACATAAATGGCTATGGATATTACAAGAAAATGATTTTCTACTGGCCTACTGGCAGCCAGCACAGATGGCAAATGATGAGCTTTGGTAATTGTCTTACCCACTGTAGGAGTCCTAGTTTGCCCTTCAAGAAAATTTTCAGGGAACCCTAATTAGACTATGCAAACTGCCTCAAGGTGGCAACTGTCAATGGCCTGGGAGGAGTCTGTGTAAATGAGACAAGACCCGAGTTTGTAAATATTCTTACAAACGTCATAAACAGTAAGTTGAGAGCAGTGCTGAGGCTTGCCATCATTAGCACCCTTTTTCCTTTACAAACTTTTAGGTGCAAATATTGCACAAAACAGGCCCATAAAAATCTCCTCAATAGGCCCCAGGTATATTGCATATCACTAACAATAATTACTGTAACTGCTGTAATCTGAGTTCACAGAAATGGCAGGAGCATTTTTTAATTACTTTATTAATGGTTTCAGAGAATTTATTCCAGTGCAGAGACCCCTAATTCAATAGAGAAGAAGCTTCCATGTTAGCTAGATCTGCAAAAATACAGCAACATCTGATGCAGTGGTCCAAAATTATTCTCCTGTGCAGCCATGTTTAATCAGGGGAAATGTAGCCAGTGTAGATGACATCACTGCTTATCAGGCTAATAACTGTGACTTCACCCAATTTAAACACACTGAAGACACTAGTTGCAGAGGAGAGGTATTTTGTAGTACATCTAATTGGCTATTGACAGGTTGAAAAGCTTGAAGTCCTAGTTCTAATATGCCCTTAAATAAAGCAGTTAGTGAGAGCAGCTCTTCTCAAATTATTGTAATCCTGAAGGGTTCTGAACCTATATAACACTTTCTTTAGGAGAAGTACAAAGTCTACTTCCATTTTTATCCAGTTAACTGATATGATGACCTTCTCTACAGAGTGGAAAGACTGTTGAGATTACCATAGTGATGTGAAATGAAAGTTGCTCAGTCGTGTCCGACTCTTTGCAATTCCATGGACTATACAGTCCATGGACTTCTCCAGGCTAGAATACTGAAGTGGGTAGACTTTCCCTTCTCCAGGGGATCTTTCCAACCCAGGGATTGAACCCAGGTCTCCCGCATTGCAGGCAGACTCTTTACCAGCTGAGCCATAAGGGAAGGGTTTATCATATGAAAGATGGAAATATAGATAGTTCTCTTATTGAGTGTTATGTTTGCTGAGAGAGGTCATGTTTTTCTAGTATCTTTCATGGTGAAGTTCTTAGTGTCTACATTTACACTTCAAAGGGAAGGGGTATGAGGAGAAGAGGGGAAGGGCAGAGAGAAAGAGGGAGGGAGGGAAAGAGAGGAACTATATTTAATGTGCATGAAGACAGAGCACTGAGCAGTCAAAAAGAAGAGTGTGCATGTGTGTGTGTATTTATTGGGACAATCTAATTCTGCTTAAGTATCTGATTGATTTCATCTAAAATTCTTGTCTGAACACTTCTGAAATTATATTTATACCTATACAACCAAAGTAAAAAGGAGAAATTACCTAAGACCCCAATGTACTCAATATCTATAATTAAATTTTACACATAGCTTTTATAAAATTCTAACCTTATCATCCTCATCATTCTCTATCATGACCCAGTAGAAAACAAAAAATTACAAGGAATTCAAACATTAAGATAAATTTTAGCTACATTCAGAAAGTGTCTAAGAAAGGGTGGAAGAGAGAAAAAGAAAAGGAAATAGCACAAATAGCATTTTAAAAGGAATTTATAAAGCTATTTCTTTTTGGAGACTATTTTATATGATACCAGAATAAAAACAGAGAGCACAAATTCCTTTTTTAACGTTTTGCCCTAAAGAGAATATTACAAAGTCTTTTCTCACCAATGTTTGTAGGATGTTTGAGAGTATTAGAGACCTGAAATATAATATCAGTGTTTGATCTTTGATCTCAGTTTCTTGGGCTTCGTCAGGCTATTTCTCGCAGGGATTAACGACAACAACAAAAAAAAAGTCCTGGATCTCCTTGGGCAGAAATACTTTTGAACAGGAAATAATATACCAGAAAGCAATGCATTCAGAAACATTAGACATACTGTAAGAAGTCTCTTTGCTATATTCTTTCTTGCAAGGTCACATCCACTTAACATTTAGAGAAGGAAGAGCTTGCACTTGAGCATTCATAGATCATAGTGCATTTTAAACTTCCTGAATTAGAACCAAGAATAGTCAGGCAAACATAATTTATTCCATTTTTGATTAAGCAATTACTTTCTAAATATGGTAAGAAGAACTCTCTGCATTGGTCATCCATAGAGCAAAAAGTGGAAAGAAAGTTGATTTTAAAAATGCATGTTTTTCAAGAGAATGTAAAGACGGCCACAAACTGGTAGAAAAGATTTGTAAAGGATACATCTCATAAAGAACTATTATCCAGAATATATAAAAAACTCTTAAAAATTAACAATAAGATACCAAACAACCCAACTAAAAGTGAGCAAAGTATCTTAACAGACACCTCACTGAAGAAGGTATACAGATTGCAAGTAAGTGCATGAAAATATATTCAACATCATGTCATTAGCAAATTACAAATTAACAGTGAAATACCACTACACATCTATTAGAAGGACCAAAACACTGATGGTGTCAAATGTTGGCAAGGACATATAGCAACAGGAACTCTCATTCACTGCTGGTGAGAATGCAAAATTGTACAGCCACTTTGGAAGACAAAAATAAGCATGCTCTTAGCATACAATCCTGCAATTATCCTCCCTGATTTACTGCCAAAGAGTTGAAAACTTATGTCCACACCAAAATCTTCACATAATGGCTTAGAACAACTTTGTTACTGCTACTGCTACTGCTAAGTCACTTCAGTCGTGTCCGACTCTGAGCGACCCCACAGACGGCAGCCCACCAGGCTCCCCTGTCCCTGGGATTCTCCAGGCAAGAACACTGGAGTGGGTTGCCATTTCCTTCTCCAATGCACGAAAGTGAAAAGTGAAAGTGAAGTCACTCAGTCACGCCCAACTGTTAGCGACCCCATGGACTGCAGCCTACCAGGCTCCTCTGTTGGTGGGATTTTCCAGGCAAGAAGAGTACTGGAGTGGGGTGCCATTGCCTTCTCCATAAATGTGAACAAGTACATGTAAATTAAGTGCTTTCTTCAATCCAACCTTAATTTTGTAACACTTTGTTTCTTATTTTTAACCATTAAAAGAGAAGGGGAGTGGAGAGATCCCTTCAACCTCAAGGCTGACCCCTGTACAGGTAAAACAGACCTGTCCACAGATTCTCCTTCAGGCTCAGGATTATTATTCCACTAGAGATTACTAACCTCACCAGCTTCTATAAATTAGACACATTAGCAAGCAATAGTATAGCATCAGTGTTGGTGATTTTGAGCAATGCTGCCTTGACTTTGAACCTCTTCGTTGGTTTCTAGCTCACAGAAAAGTGTGTATATGAATTGACTTCACTATGACCAGAGGAGACAAGATAGACAGATGAATTATTGACAATAAGGGTATTTGGGGTGAAATATTCCTCTAACTACCCTTTATAATAGAATAATTCTATATTTGTTTACTTGCCGAAATCACCTTAACATACATTGTTGTTTTTGTTGTTTGTAATTTCCTCTTATGTTCTAATTAGTTACACGGTAATTCAGTCAGGACACAGATACTTTGGAAACATATGGGACAAAAGGGGCTGGAGAGAAATTCAGAGGTTATTGTGACTTAGTTGAAATTGATGGTCAAATAGTTTTGATCATCCAAAAGACAATTTATGATGTCCCTGGTACTAGGAATTTAGTAGCTGAGAATAACTTAACATTTCATTACCATTTTTATTGCCATTTTGGAAAACACATCATGAACTCAAAACAGCCAGTCAACCACATTTATTGAGCATCACAGCATAAAGAGCCTAGCATTTGATGGTGTGGGGAGAATACAGAAGAAGCGGCTGTTCATGTATCCAAAATCTGCCTTGCAGATGCTTATCATCTTATGATAATTTGAGACTCCAACAAAGATGAGTATGATCTCCTCCAAAAGGAGGCTATCAGTATTTAAAAGGACCAAAATAGCTAATGTCATCTCACTAAGATGAAGAGCAGGCTATGGAACCATGCATACAGAACCATATAAATAAGATGTATAGGTTACACCATAATGTTAATGGTTGCTATCTGTAATAGTTGAATTACAGGTGATGTCGGCTCTGTATGTGCCTTTCTGAAAGTTTTCAATATTGAGCATGCATACTGTCTTGATAAGGAAAAGATATTTTATGTTTAAAATAAAAGGGGGAGGAGAGTTATTGCTATGAATCAAAAATATATACAAGTTTTAGTGATTTGATAAATCTCAGAAAAATTCTTCTCAGTGAAACAATATTAGAAAAAATAATAATTGGAGAGAGTTGTAGGAGACAGAAGAGATAAATATCTTTCCTTTCCTCTAAGTAGCATGAATATGAAATTGCCACGGACTTACCAGATGCCTGGGTTTGACTAATTCTTTGGTCAGCAAACCGAAGGATTAATTATAATTTGAGCCAGAAGGGGGCAGCAAGGAGCTATTCATGGGGGAAGATATATATATATATATATATATATATATATAGAAAGGGGAGGTAGTGATAAGGTCAGCCAGCGATTATACAGAATAGGGGCAAAACCAAACATGGCCATGAGAGGGAACTGATGGGGCCAGACGTCACTCCAGCAGCCGAGAGAACTAAAAACCTTCAGGGCAGCATCGGCCAAAGCTGAATTCTGTGGCAGGTTTAGGTACCAAGACAGAAACATCTAAAAAGAGGGAATAAATGTCTAAAAAGATTGCTTCATGAGGTGGTATCTAGAGCAGGAACCAAATCATTATTGTTTCAAGTGTCAGGAGCCAGTGAGGCCCCATGAAAACATCTGATGAACAGAGATCTGAATGAAGCCTCCAGATCGGCAAGCACACAACCCCGTCCTGACGCCTCTCAGACTGCGTGCCCAGAGAATCACGTGATACACGGGTGGAGCATGGGGCACGTAGTTGACCTGTTTGTGAACCGGGACCGAATTTAAAGGCACAGTCCACATCCGGCCATACCAGCCACACTCACAAAATAAATCCTCCTGATAGTCAGCCATGGAACTGATTTTGAATCTGGTTTAATTCTAAACCTTTCCCTAGTACTCAGTATTTTCATTGGGAGCTAGTAATACATCAAATTTGCATTAGATAGAACATTCATTTTTTTATTACCCCAACCTGGAGAGGCGTTAGCCCTCTTTTTCTTCCTTTCCCTTGTTCCCTGCTGAGATTAGAGGCAGTGTTGTCCATAGTTCGGAGCGCAGAGCTAGAATTCAAATCATAGTATCTTCGAGTGCAAATCCTAACCTTAAAACTGTTGCATAATTTCTCTAAGTCCTAGTGTCCCTACCTTAAAAACAATCCAAATATCAAAAGTCAGTTCAGCTCAGTTGCTCAGTTGTTTCTGACTCTTTGTGACCCCATGGACTGTGGTGACGAACAAATGATATAGTCAATTTATATAAAGCGTTTTGTGAGGTGCCCAGAACAGTGTAGGTGTTTGATAAAAGTGGGCCATATTTTTCCATCCTTGGCTATGTACCCCAACAAACTAACAAAACCTAAAGTAGTGTCTTCATGAGACTCATTAAAAGACAGGCTGTCAGTCTTCCCACCCCTCTATTTTTCCTAGGACATGTTTTAAGTATTTATAATTGCTATTGAGATTGGTGATAATTTCCATTTCACAAATTGGCTTTTCTTACAACTATGCTCAAAGTCCTCTTTAAATGGTTCTTAAATGTATTAATTATGCAAAATTTCTCATGTAACATCTAAAAAGGCTAAATTTCAAATGATTTCAGGGTAAAAGGAGGGCCAAATATTGAATAAAGGGCCTCTCCCAACCAGTGATATCAAGATGCTTATTTGAAACTAGGTCATGAGCCTGCCCAAAGAAAGGAAGCCCTGAAACATCTCTGAAGCCAACAGGCAGATGTTTCTTTATGAAAAAGGCAGAATCCACCATGGGGAATTGGGCTAAATGTAGGACTGATAGAATACTCTGAAACTATATTTTCTTGCCTTTAACAAAATTACTGAACCCCTTGGGGTCCTTTGGCTATAAATTTGATGCTGCTGACAAGAATATCAAATCTACCTGTAAAAATAGTGTAAGTGCAGAGTAATGGTTATATAGCACTTTGGAAATAAGTCTAAACACCTTCTAGAATGTTCTTCAGTCAAGAATAAAAATGCATTTTGTAAAAGCTCAAATGTGCATTCTGCTGTGAAAATAAAGCCTCTGGGTCAATTTAGTATCACCGACAAAACTACAGCTGCAATATGAGTAGTTAAAAGAACAATTTGGACTTACTCAAATATGTGCCCTTAGAAGGCAATAAATAACTTTATCATTTTGACAGGTAAGTCACCTGAGGTGCTTTAAACAGAAATAGGACACTGTCTTTGTGAGTGAATGCTTTCATCTGAAGACTTCTCTTCTTATAGCTACAATACTACCTTGAATTCAAGTGACATTTGTTTTCTAAAAATATAAAAGAGCTCCCATTTCCTCGTCTTTGTCTGCACTAATGTCCAAGGAGTTTTTCTTACATGAAACCAGCAAGACCTATGCCTCCACAAATTATCATGACTCAGTAACAGGAAAAAGTAGGGGAAATGAACTCTGAAGTCAACATCAAGGTCCATAAAAAAAAACTGCAATAACGCATTCAGGACTTTGCTAAGAAACAAGCAGAAACATCTTTCCCCCTCACTCCACATCGTCCTCTCTTCTGGGGCCACTGGAGGAACACTGTGCCATAGGTAACATGAGGTCACCAGGGACAATTTCACTGAACACAGAATAGAACTACTAATATCCGTAGACTACCTCATATCCTTTCCAAGCAGTTTCACATATATTATCACACACATCAAAAGTTATTTTCTGCTTTTGCAATGAAGGAAACTCAGATAGAGAGAAGCTAAATGTCTAGTGCCCTGTTATGCTATCCTGTTCATTCATGTCAACTCATAGACAGAAGCATCCAGCCAATGGTCACAGACATCATTCAACAGACAGACATTTGCAGGTTGGAAATGGGAAATCTGAAAGTAATTGAAACTGGACAGTGTTCTCATTCCTACAGGGTTTCTGAGGAACCTTGATATTTAAGAGCAAGGGCCAAAGATAGAATGACATTTAACCAGGCAACAATGTGTTTGTGAAGCCTTGACCTAACTGTATTTCTGGACTTTTCTGTGCTAAGGAGGACCAGCTCCATTTTTATTCCTATGAATTCTTTCTCTTGTAAAGTGGGTGTGTTTGATGACAGTGTAATTGATGATATAGATGACAAGATATGAAGTTTACATGGTATTTTTCTAAAATATTTGTGTCACTTTGTTCCTAACAGAAATATCCCATATCTTTTGCACAGAACATCAAATTTGATACAGAAAACAGGTGGCAAAAACAAGTTAGTTAGGAGGATTGCAGGAGAACTCAGCAACGTTATCTGCCAGTGACCACAGTTATGTCAAAATTAGCATTTTAAGTATTCATTTCCCCTCAGATATGCCAAATATCCAACATGATTTGAATATGGATGATATTAGCTACTTAAAACGGAATCTCAAAAGCATTCTAATGGTGAGAACCAAGAAGAAGCTTTTGGAGCACAGTATTGTCCAATTTGTAAAAACTACTGTAGAGACATTTTGCTTACAAATCTACTTTGGTGGGGACCCTTTCGGTCACATCACATTCCATCAATTCAAATAAAATGAGGGCTGGCAGCATTCCAAAAAGTAGTGACACTGCACCCAGCTTTTACTTAGAAGTGGTACCTCAGGGCTCCTTAAAATATTTTCTCAGAAAATCCACCTCATCATTCAGCTTCATGTTCTGGTTAAGCTCCAGAACACAGGAGATCTTTGAGGTGCTTATGCATACCCTGCTGTTTCTTGTCTCTCCGTGTGTGTTTTCCTAAGCTCCTCCATGGAACTGCTGCCTGGCATCCAGTTGTTTGATGAGCTGACATTAGCCCCTCATAGAAGCACCCTAGATAACAGCCTGCAGAGTCACAAGTAAATATAAGTTATTAATACAACTTCCCTAGTGGTAAATAATCTCCCCAGCTTCCCAGGACCTTTCCCTTATATTCAGAGCTTACTAAAACTGCTGCTCTTTGGTTTGAATTGACCAGTCTGGCCTTAGCCTGGTAGCCCCAAGGCCCTCCACCCATGGATCCTAATAAAGGCACGTGGCCCAGCCCTGCTGATCTCTCTGCCTGCATCCTGCCTTGATCTCCCTATGTGGCCACCTGAAGCAGAACGTGGACCATTTTTTGTGCTCTTGTACAGAACAGTGGCTCAGCCTCACTTGTGTGTGTGTGTGTGTGTGTGTGTGTGTTAGTCGCTCAGTCGTGTCCAACTGTCTGTAACCCCTGAACTATAACCCACCAGGCTCCTCTGTCCATGGCATTCTCCAGGCAAGAATACTGGAGTGGGTTGGCATTCCCTTCTCCAAGGGATCTTCCTGATCCAGGGAATGAGCCCGCATTCCTGGCAGATTCTTTACCATCTGAGCCACCAAGGAAGCCCCAACCTCTACTTAACAATGTTAATTTAACAAGGTCAGGACGCTCTTCTTTTGCTTAATAAGTTCTTTTTGCCAGAAATGTCTTTCTTCTGCTTGCTTCTAAATTCATTATCTTCAGTCATCTTGTCTGAAAACAGATTCTGAATTGTGAAGAGGAAGTTTACTGGGGAGTGCCTCTGCAGGAAAGTTAAGATGGGAGGATGGGGCAGAGAGGGATAGGACTGAACAACAGAAGCCTCAGAGGATCCCAGGGCAAGCTCTGGAGCTAAAATGGACCTTTAGCACTTTCCTGCCCTGAAGAAAGGGGGCTGAGCTTTTAATTATCCCCCATTAGCAAATTAGGGGATGCCAGAGTCTCCATGAGAGGGCATGACCTTGACCCAGGCAGCTGTCTTTTGATGGAGGCAATGGCTTCCACTGTTTCCAGCACTGAAAGAGTGCCTCCGCATGCACTACACCTGGCCACTTATTACCCATTCTTTATGGCGCTCAGGCATTGCATCCTCCGAAAAATCAAGAAGGCTTTGCAAACATTCCCCAGGCTCTAGATAAGACAAACACCCTGAGTGATCCCGTAAGCCTTCTACCTACCTCTACCATTCTTACTCTGTCACACCACAATTATCTGCAGATTTCTCTGCCTCCCTCATTAAAATGTGGGCTTTGAGCTTTAGGATCTTTCCTTGCTTACCTTAGTATCTTATACTACCCAACATGTAACCTAACACATAGCAGGTGCTCCATATATGTGGTTGAATAAATAAATATGTGCTTGAGTCCTTTGTTCATCTAATGAACAGTTTAGGGCACAGGACACCTGTAGTTTAGGGCACAAATGGGATGTCCAGTGGTTATGAGATGCATTAACATGGGAAGTTTTGAGAGTGCTAAAATATGTCAATATTTACTTTTTAAAAAACAAAGGAAAACGCATTCAAGGTAATGTCTATAATAACATGGATTTCAATCATTTGCATGTCAATATTTTCCCATGAAAGGGCTTCTTGGTGGCTCAGACAGTAAAGAATCTGCCTGCAATGCAGGAGACCTGGGTTCGATCCCTGGGTCAGAAAGATCCTCTGGGGAAAGGAATGGCAACCCACTCCAATATTCTTGCCTGAAGAATTCCATGTACTGAGGAGACTGGCGAGCAACAGTCCATGTGGTTGCAAAGAATTAGACATGACTGAGTGACTATCACTTCACATGTTCCCTTGAGCAGGAGGAAAAAGAGTGAGTTTCCATCTACAGAAGTAGGGAACACATAATACCAAATCCTAGTCCATCTATTCTATAGCCACTAATAAACAGCCTCTAATAGTTTTGGGGATTTCAAACGACTCATGAAGCTTTAGTTTTCCCTAAAAATCCTATATGTTTCCTGGAAGTCTACTGTGACTGTTAACATTCACTTCCCTTCCTATCACAGTGAAGAATCCAGAAGTGTAAAGAGTACTGTTCTACGAGAACCTCAATTTTAGCCAATAGTTTCAACAATCTACAGTTTTAAAGTCTTCATAGAAGCACAGCAGTTTTAATTCCTCATTACACCTTTGCCCCCACCTGATGCATATGTTACCAGGCAAGAAAAACAAAACAGGCAATGACTTCACCATGAGGGAAAGAGGAGCAAGCTATTCCAGGCACTCAAGAATGTAGGACTTTTTCATTTTCCCAAAGAAACACAGAGACAGAGGGAGAAAGGATGAGATGAAGTTGTAGTCTTTCTCCAAAACAAATACTCGGAGGTGAAGATGCCCTGGAGTAGGAAATGGCAACCCACCCCAGTATTCTTATTTAGAGAATTCCATGAACAGAGGAGCCTCGTGGGCTAAAAATACAATCCATGTGGTCACAAGGAGTCGAACACAACTGAGCAACTCACACATACTTATAGGAAACGTGGTCTGCAGGGAAAATTAATTTTGAGGAAAGGAGTGCTTTGCTCATAATATATTGCAAGCACTCTCCTGACTGAGCTTCCAGCTGCTCCTGGGTCATTTGGCTAATGGCATATACCTCATCTCCCGCTAAGTGGGCAGTGACAATTCTAGTTAGTTCTTCCTCAACTGACTGTTTAGACCAAAGAAGAGACAGAATTATCTAATTATGGATGTTTAAAGGCATTATTAAGTGCTTTGCTTTTCTACCAAAAAAACAGAGAGGAGTTTTCACGTGGGACTAATAAGATTGAGTTTTGTTTCTGGCTCTGCAGTAACTCACTGTGGTATGAGGAAGTTCTTTCATGCCTCTCAGTCTCAGTTTTCTTACCAGGAAAATTTGAGGGCTGGACAGCTTGGGTTTTAACATCATCTTTAGGTTCTATGACTTCAGAGGGACTGTGATAAGACAGTTCTGAGACCTTGGAGCCAAACGGCCTGAGCTCAGATGGAAATGCACCTCTCCCAGCTGTGTGAACTTGGGCAAGTCATCCCACCACTAGGCCCACTTTCTTCATTGCAAAAGATGATATTATCTATCTCACTGATATATGAAATGTCTCAACATATATAGAGAATATAAATGCTTCTTAACCTATTATAACTACTATGTAATAATTACTTATTAACTAGCAACCTATAAAGAACATTATAGTAACTTAGATTTGTTTTTGCTACGGGTCAAACCAGAAGTGGTTCTTTTTTTTTTACTGTAATATAAAAAGTCAACAAATCATGTCCTTGCTCTGGGTACTCAGACTGTAAAAAAGAATTTACCAAATGTGGATTTCACCTACATATTCTCTGAAGAGTCTGCTTAGAGTCTCCAGAATTACGTTCACTTGTGGATTCCACAGTTGCCCTCCTCTGCCACAATCTAGGTCCTCCTTTCAGGTGAATGACTTAAGAAATTGCCCTTTTCAGCTTGTTTTTTTCCTAAGAAATTGCCCATTTCCACCTGGACCATTCCAAATATGTTAATAAATTTCAAAGGCTGCTTGATTACATGTAAGAGATCAAGATATCTATGTTATAAAATTTTTCCTAGTCCCTTAAAAACATGAATATTAGTGAAAAATTACCAGAAAATGTCTAGAATTCCTAGATTGTAGCCTTTACCTATAACAGACCCAGCATATATAGAACTCATATTACTGGAAGAACTGCACAATCTACAGTAGCCAGTTGTTAGCAGGGCTGCCAGAGAGCAATGTGTTCCCTTCTGAAATTACACGCTTATTGCTCATGTTGTTTTATTTGTTCTAAAGGTTAAACTTTTGCTGCCCTTAAAATATTGTATGTCATTTTTTAAAATCATATTAAAAATGCTGAATTCAGGGTTTTATTTCCATATAACTTACTAGTTGGAAGGAGAAAGAGTCATTCTTTACATTTTGTTCTCTCAGTGGAAAGAGATCATTTAGAAACAATAGCATCTACTTTTCTAAACAAGGGAGTTATTTCCATCCTGGGGCTCATATGTCTGAGAATAAGCCAAACATTTAATGGCTTTTTTTTTTTTTTTTTACTGAGCCAAGAACCATTTAAAGTGTGTTCTAAAACCAAAGGACAGGAGAAAGGAGTAAAAGAGAATTTTAGCAACTGACTTTAACTAGAAAGAAAAAATTAAAAATGCTCCAACTGTGGCCTTTTGGAAGTTATTTCAAATCTACCCAAACAGCAAATGTTTTTCAGGTGACATGTAAGGACCTGTTGAATTCAGAATTTATCCAAATCACCCTCAGGGCCAAAATGAACAGGTAGACTCGTTTCAACTTGTCCTTCTTGTGAGCGTTTCTGAAAATATACCTTCAGAAATAATGACATATTTTAGCACCATCCTTCCTTTTTCTGAAACTATTAAGTTATTATAAGCTAAGTACATATTCTCTGAATTAATAATATACTATTTTCAAAGTCAACAGTCTTGTTCATTTGCATGAGTTTCTGTTTTCCTTTGGAACACACACACACTGGCTGTTCCCTAGCACTCTCTTGCAGATGAATCTTCTTATCATGCTTACTATAGAACTGGAGATGCCACAGCCCTACTGCAAGGGAAAGAAAGCTGCTCTTATTCCAGGACTGGGGTGGTAGGCAGCTATTGGAGCATGTCTTCGGGTATTTCTGCTTTTGTGAATACTGATTTTCAGCTGGGGCACAGTTCATTCTGCAACACCCCTCATCCCTTCCCTGGAAAATTGAGAATGATATTTTATGTCAAGACCATATGAGCCACACCGTTATAATATAGAATCATGGGGTATTAATGCTGGAAGGAATTGCTGATACTCTAGCTCATATGTCTAATTTTATAGATAAGAAAACTGAGGTGTAAATAGACTAAATATTTTGTAGCTTAATAAAGAATAAGATCTGGAACTCAGGTCTCCTGACATTCTCTCCTGTGACATCTCTCCCAAACATCTCTCCTGGCATTCTCATTGTGTCATCTTGCAACTCAGAAAATGTATTTGTTAAACAGTTTAATTATGTCTCAAATCTAATTTTTCTCTTTTTCCAAGTAAAGCCAGCTTTCTATCAATATGTCTAATGTGAGTAATCCATTAGCTATGGTTATTCTGTCTCCCTAATACAGTGATCCTCAACCTTTTTGGCACCAGGGACTGATTTTGTGGAAGACAGTTTTTCCACAGCTGGGATGATTCAAGCACACTACATGTATTGTGGACTTTAATCTAATGCCACTACTGATCTGACAGGAGGTAGCAGTCCATGGCCCGGAGGTTGGGGACCCTTGCCCTAATGGACAGAACTATAAGAAGGGGTAGTTTTATGTTTTATTTCCATCATTTGATTTAAATGTGACTCTACCAGTTGGTATCATGATCTGGTAGTACAGAATGTCAATGGAGAATTAATATCTCTTTGAATAACTTTTAATTTTAGGATTTGATGAAATGGATACAGGAAGTCTGTTTGGGGAGATTAATGAAGTAAAGCAGAGTCTCCAGTATCCACTGAGTTTATCAAAATGAAGTGGTTATGTGGATCAGAAAACAGAGGTGCAGATGTATATCAGAAACTGGAAACAGGCATCAAAACATTAAGACAGACAAAATGAAAGCACTACCTTTCTAATTTTTTTTTCTCCCTGTGAGGAAAATGCTGGTCAATCCCAGAGCTCAGTGACAGTCCCTGTCTGTTGTCCAAATTTTTTGAAAACTTGGGCTTCCCTGGTGGCTCAGATGGTAAAGAATCTGCCTGCAATGCAGGAGACCCAGGTTCCCTGGGTTGGAAAGTTCCCTTGGAGGAAGGAAATGGTGATCAACTCTAGTATTCTTGCTTGGATAATTCCATGGACAGAGGACCCTGGCTGGCTACAGTCCATGGCATCTCAAAGAGTCAGACAGTACTGAGCAGCTAACATTTTCACTTTCACTTTCTCAGAAAACCTTATCTGGTCATATGCACTCTCCCAAATTCCAACCCCAAATCTAGAAGTGTTATAAGGATATAAGGAACTGTCAGGAGCTTTGTAGATCAGTTTCTCTGCTTGTTGGAAGCAAAAATAGCATCTTAAAGAAACACTCAGGTGGTGAAGTGGGGGCAGCAGAGTTTAGGGAAAGTGAGAAGAGAGTCTGGAGTCTGTCTCTTCTCTGATGACCAGGGCTATTTGGGAACCTGACCCTTCTTGTTGCCGCCTCTGTCTGATACTTTAGCACCTGGAATTGAGGGGAGTCCTGTCTTCCTCTTCAGATATGCATTTAAGACCTGTTTTCTGCCTCAGCCCTTTCTCAGCTGATTGCTTGCATGCCAACCCCTCTTTTCTCATATCACACTGGAGACTTTACCAGTTATACTAGACTCCAACTTCATGTGCTCTTGTTGTCTAAATCCTACCCATCATGCAACTGAACTAAAACAGTCATTTATTTGTTTGGAATTGAGTTCTAAAGTTGTCAAATTCCCCCTAAGACTGCTGTTCCTTCCCATGTCCACGTTTACCCCAGACTCCTCTCCTCTCCAAATTACCTTTCATACTCAGAGTGCCGTGAGCCAGTATGTTAACACCAGGTGAGAATCTGGAGACAGAAAACTGGCTTCACTTCCAGCTTTTCACAGATGTGGTTATATTCATCACAGGTGAAGATAACAACCTCTCTTAGAAAAGCTGGCTATTGGCTAAAACTCTACTTTTTTCTTCACCTCTTGAGAGCTATCTGATATGTTTAGACCAATGTCTTCAAAATGGGGTACAAGCACAATACTGGGTGTGAAGGCAATATTAAGACTTCCATTTGTATCTACTTTTATTTCTTCCTTTTTATTATCTGCTCTTACAAACACTAAACAAGATACATAGATTAGTACAGTAGTATCTGTGTATAATTTATAAATAGATAAGATTTTCACTGATAGAAGCATATGACCAAAACTTCTGTAGACTGCTACCTTATTGGAGCAAGCACTTGGTAACCCAGAGTAAGTAGTCAATAAATTATACTAGAGTAATTTATTAATAGATGGCTAAAGCAAATGAAACAACTACTGTGCTCTGGGGCATGAAAAGCCTTTCTTCATCTATCAGTCCCACTTGTACCCAGTTCATTTTTAGTATCATCACTCCTAAAAGTGTTCAGGTAAAAGGAATTTTGTCTTCTAGAGAAAGTTATGTCAGTAGATTGGCAATGCATGGGATATAAAGTAACATAGATGAAACTAACGAAAAAGTCAAATTTTGTTGGCAAAAGTCTCAGTGAGATCTGAGGTGAGCCTTGGGGTGTATTTCAATTGATTTAAAGGGACATTAGTTTTCCCATCTCAGAATTACTAAGAAAGTCCACAGTCACCTTTTTTGTTGGAAAGAAGAAATCTCCTCAGTATAGCTTATTCCTTGACATAAGGTTTTGAAATATTTAGTTTCACTTAGAAGTATCCAAATGAATTTAAGGGTAAACAGTCTAGGATTTAAATGAAGCCTAAACTGACAGGTTGATTGTCTTATGTAGCTGCGAGCTAGAACCTTTGAAGTTATCACATGCATGTTCTATACTCAGTGAAGAGTATTCTTGTGGGATTCATGTAAGTGACCTGATTTCAACAATAAATTACAAACCAAAGATAATGTAAAATAATTAATGCAAGGTAAAATACCTTGTAAAGTATAAATAATGTAATAGCAATGCAAAATAATCTAGAATTTGCCTGAGGACTATATTTGAAGCACAAAATCTGTAAGGGCTAATCGAGTGACTCTTTATGATCAGCCACACCACTTTAACTCAATATGGAATTGTTGCTATCCTTTCATCATTTGAACCAGAGTAGCTAATTTTATTTTGATAAACAACTATTCCATGAGAAATAGAACTTAATAACAGATTTCTATGGAAAACTCATGTATTTTCAAGGAAATTGGATTCTGGAGAAACACAGATGTCTGCAAAAACTTTCCCGTAAGGACTTGGGAAAGTTCTTTGGAAAATACTTCACCTTCAGAACTACTGGTGGTAATCCTATTATGGAGTTCCTACTATGTGTTAAGCTTTGTCCTAGGAGCTTTAATTAACTTTTCATTAGTCCTTCAAATAATCCTGCAGAATTGAAAACTGAGACTTTGAGAGATTAAAGGCTTGCTAAAGGACACAAAGCTTGGAAGTTGTGATGCTAGATTTTAAAGGTAGGCCCATCTCATTCCAAATCCTCTGCTCTTTAAAACTATCTCACTTATTGACAATTTTTTAGTTATTCAAAGTCTAAGAACTACTATAATAATGTATGTACTTTGTCCCATATGTCTGTTATGAATCGGGGCATTTCTAAGGTGAAAAAGGGGAGCAGAGAGTGAGAAGCACATGTGAAGAGATGTAACATTGCACTAACATTCTCCTTTTATCCATAGCCTAAAGTTGCTTCTCAAGGTAGTAAAATATTCAAAGCGAAGATTTTCCCAAAATATTTGGTGGTAGCATTGCAGTGAGAAATACTGGCAGAATATGAATGATAGATATGAAAACATCCAGTGAAAAGAAAATAATTCTGAACCTCTCACGAAGGGTGATCTTTGGAGGATAGGAGAAGGTGGTGATTATCTGCCTTTACCATAGTAAACAAAGGAACCTTGGACTCTCAGTGCCTGGGAAAAGAGAGAGACCATCTGAGTGATCAAGCCTGTTGGAGAGAAACTCTGAGAGAGGAGTCAAAATCCAGAGAGTAAAAGAAAAAGAGTAAGAAGTGTGGTTGGGAAGGATGGTGAGGTTTGAGAAGAGCAAGCTCTGAGAAGCTGAGATGAAAAATGTCTTAGACAAAGCCAGTCCTCTACAAGAAGACCACTTCTCATGTGCTGACTCTCAAATTTGTAGCCAATCTCAGTATAAATGGAAAGTAAGGGCAATATCCCATCTTCTGCCTGCTCAAGTGTGGCACATGACCTCTGCAGCCACTCAGAAGCCCTGCCAGGACTTTAGAACTTTCAATTCAATTCACTTCAGTTCAGTCAGAATCTTTGTGACTTCATGGAGCGCAGCACGCCAGGCCTCCATGTCCATCACCAACCCCCAGAGTCTAACAAAACTCATGTCCATTGAGTCAGTGATGCCATCCAACCATCTGATCCTCTATCATTCCCCTTCTCCTCCTGCCTTGAATCTTTCCCAGAATCAGGGTCTTTGCCAAGGAGTCAGTTCTTTGCCATCAGGTGACCAAAATTTTGTAGTTTCAGCTTCAGCATCAGTCCTTCTAATGAATATTCAGTGCTGATTTCTTTAGGATTGACTGGTTGGATCGCCTTGCAGTCCAAGAGACTCTCAAGTGTCTTATCCAACACCACAGCTCAAAAGCATCAATTCTTCGGTGCTCAGCTTTCTTTATAGTCCAACTCTCACATCCATCCATGACTACTGGAAAAACCATTGCTTTAACTAAACAGACTTTTGTTGGCAAAATAATGTTTCTGCTTTTTAATATGCTGTCTCAGTTCAGTTCAGTTGTAACTCTATGGACTGCAGCACACCAGGTCTCCCTGTCCATTGCCAACTCCTGGAGGTTATTCAAACTCATGTCCATTGAGTTAGTGATGCCATCCAACCATCTCATCCTCTGTCATCCCCTTATCCTCTCACCTTCAAACTTTCCCAGCATCAGGGTCTTTTCAAATGAGTTGGTTCTTTGCATCAGGTAGCCAAAGTATTGGAGTTCAGCTTCAGCATCAGTCCTTCCAATGAATATTTGGGACTGATTTCCTTTAGGATGGACTGGCTGGATCTCCTTGCAGTCCAAGGGACTCTCAAGAGTCTTCACCAATACCACGGTTCAAAAGTTTCAATTCTTTGGCTCTCAGCATTCTTTATAGTCCAACTGTCACATCCATACACGACTACTGGAGAAATAGCTTTGACTAGACAGACCTTTTTTGGGAAAGTAATGTCTTTGCTTTTTAATATGCTGTCTATGTTGGTCATAGCTTTTCTCCCAAAAGCAAGTGTCTTTTTATTTCATGGCGGTAGTCACCATCTGCAGTGATTTTGGAGGCCCCCAAAATGAAATCTGTCACTATTTCTATTTTCTCATCTTTGCCATGAAGTGATGAGACCAGATGCCATGATCTTTGGTTTTTGAATGTTGAGTTTTAAGCCAACTTTTGCACGCTCCTCTTTCACTTTCAAGAGGCTCTTCAGTTCTTCTTCACTTTCTGCCATAAGGGTGGTGTCACCTTTAGATTTTTAGGGAGTGACAAAAATGAATGGGATCAGGTGGAGATTACTCACAGTAGTTGCAATGTAATACATTCTCCAAGGGCCCATGGAGCCATCAGTGGTATCCTTCAACGGATCAGGTTTGTGGCAGAGATCTGCCTGTATCTGCCTCCTTTAGTTCCTGCCAATCCTGGCTCTATAGCCTTGACACTGATACCCTTCCAATAAATTCTTTAGCCAGAATTTGTTTCTGTTGCTTGCAGTAAGAACCGTAATTATTACACACTGGAATGGATGTATGTAATGCGTGGTGAAAATGATGCCTGGAAGATGTAAAATGAAAGTTTATACTGAGAAATATTTGGAATAAGTTGGATGAAGAATGAATTGTATACCAAAGCACTATTCGAACAAAAGTCATCTGAAGACTGTCGGGGGAATAAAAATGAGCAAGACAGAGCACTGCCAAGGATACCACTGAAACTAGGGGAATACAGGTTATCTTTTATATGTGCACAAAGAGTCTGCACCAACTTAAATGTGGAAAGCAGAGGAGCTCCTTTTCTTTGTGCATTCCAATGATCCTCTGGGGTCATCACTAGTGGCTCTGTCGATACCTTATCATACTCTTCCTTATCTTCTCTATATACATGAACAGTCAGTCTCAAGCTCTCCAATGTGACTGAAATCTATACAGATCTGGAGACATGGAGACTGAAACCAGCCTAAAGTTAATCCTGCTACTTTCTAAGCATCATTCACAACATGTTCCAGTGAAGACTATCTTGGGAAATTACCATAGTCATATTGACTCTGTAGAAATCCATAACTCAGCTCCCCAAAATAAGAACACACAACTGAATTCTATAATTAATCCACATTGTGGCAGTTTGTGAATTGTAAGTTATAAACTCACTGTTGAGTACAGCAGTCCTGCTGTTCCCAGAATGTTAATTTTCATGGCTCCATCCCTATAGCAACCTTTCCATTGCTAAGTGCCCATATTCTTCACAACCAAGGCTTGCTTGGCAGTGTTAAACTTTGTAAACCAGTGTTTCATTTGCCCTCAGAAACACTCTTAAGGTTAACATGAATCGCATTTGAAGATCAGGAAATTGGAGCTCAGGGATACTAAGTGACATTCAACATCACAGTCAGTAAATTGCAATTTCAGGAAAGAAATGCACCATGTTTTTAAATGGAGCTTAATGATATTGTTAAAGGACATTTGTTTTTATATAGATCTCTGTGTTATGATTACTGTCTTTTTAAGACAAGTATAAAGCATCATTTTCATAGGTGGGGTATTTCATAGGTGGGGTCCTGCTGACTAAAAATACCCTTATAGAAGAATGAAAGATCATTGCTACTAATGTATTGCTTTGGGTTAAGCATTTGTCTCACCCTTTGCCTACCCTCTTTTAAAATGCAAATGTCACTGGAAGAATAACACATCATACCAATGGTTTTTATCCTTTTGCTCCTTTTAATATCTAGTTAAGTCAACAACAGCAAAAAAACAAGGATGACTACAAAAAAAAGCCAAAGGTCATGAGAAGATGCTTAAGGGTGAAGGAGAAAGGAGATAAGAAGACAAGCATATGCTCTTCACAGTTTCCTGGATCACGAGGGGGCTTCCTCGCTCTCTACATCTCCCTGTCCACGTGCCCCGTCTCAGGACCAGAATTAGCTATTGAGATGCCAGGGCCATGCTTGTCCTAGCACTCATCTTCCCTGCTGAAAGTGCAGCTCTTAATTCTGGGGCAGATAAAAATAGAGGCGGATGACCAACCTCACAAATGTTTTTCCCAGGGTGTTTCCCTGACACTGATTAAGCAAAGGTGTGGAGTGGTCCCATCCATCTCTATAGTCCTCCACAGGGATCTCTTAAAACTACTACAGAAAATCAGATATGGCTGACTCACAGGTATTATCCTCAGAAAATTCTTTCAGCAACCTACCAAGACATAATTCCCTATTTTACAAAGTAATGAATGCACAAAGTATATAGGAGTCCTTACTCTTCTGCAATGCTGAAACCCAGAGGTGAGGCGACTTTGACTGGAGCTCTGAAAGAGGTTCAGCCTCTCTTAGGTGATGACCTTTGAACATCAGAACCTCTGAGTTCCCAGTTGGCTGCTGCTCTTACCTCTATAGTATTTTAAATATTCAAGTGAATCCCCCCTCTGGAAAACTCACATCAGGCATTCATTGAAATGAGTAAGACTTGCACGCTCTTAAGATAGCTTTTACGACATAGAGGTCTCTAGTATGAGTTTATTAATATTAGGCCACTTTGTGTTTTGCAAAATATTAGAAATTAGAAAATATTAGTTTATTAAATATTAGAAATTAGAAAATATTAGTTTATTAAAATATTAGATATTAGGCCACTTTGAATTTTGCAAACTCCTCTATTTTTTCCCCTTTGACCACTATATTAAAGGGGACAAAGATTTTTGCTTTTGTTTTTCTTATAATCCTGGAAAACTTCTGTTATTTATTTAATAATTTAAATTCATTTAAAAATTTAAATTTATTTAAAGAGAAAAATAATCTGGACCTTGATTGAAAATTATTAGAAAAAAATATTGGAAAATAATTTAAAGCTTTGTATTTTCAACTAATTTAGATAAAAATTGTGAGAAAGATACATTCCCCAAATATGAAGATAAACAATAAAAGTATAAAAACTATTAGCCAAACAGGCTGAAAAGTGAAAAATCGAAATACATCTAATTATTTTTTATTAATGTAAAAGTACAAATGATACCATATTTAGAATTTTTTTGTAAAATTATTTAATCAGTGTTCTGAGGCTCCAGTACTGTTGGCCAGTGGAACTGGAGCAATGCCTTCCTAACATCTATTAGCACTGTAGCTCGGATCCTTAGCTAATCCTGAGTATTGATTCTCAATTACTGATTTACACAGCAGATTTTCCCAGAGTCCCAGAAGGAGAAAGACCATGGCTCAGGACTTCATGGAGATATGTGTGTGTACAGAAATACATGTCCAGTGGAGCGGCTGCTTGGATGGAGGTTAGATTGCAGATAAAGAATAATGGGCTCCTGAGAAGGGGTATACCTTAGAGGGAAAGGAGTAGGGACATATGAATTAAAAATAGGCCCCCAGGATGAGGGAGATAGAAGAGTACAATTTCTGAGACCCCCATGTTTTTGTTGTTGTTGTTTAGTCACTAAGTCATGTCCTACTCTTTGGAACAGACTATAGCCCACCAGGCTCCTCTGTCCATGGGATTCTCCAGGCAAGAGTACTGGAGTGGGTTGCTATTTCCTTCTCCAGGGGATCTTCCTAACCCAGGGATTGGACCCTTGTCTCCTGCATTGGAAGGCAGATTTCTTTACCACTGAGCCACCAGGAAAGCCTGCAGTTTCTGAGACCCTCATGTAGCTTAAAAGAACCCATCACAATCCTGTCACCTGGGAGTGTCAATTGAACCTTTGGGAAAAAAGTGTGTGTGTGTGTGTGTGTGTCTCCTATAAAACAGTGTCACTAAAGAGCTATAGGACTTTGCAATCCAGACACTGAGGGACACTCCTTACTAAGAAAAAAGGCAGAAGTGCAAAATGGCCTGCTTGCATTGTAAAAACATGCTGTGTCAGCAAACTGTTGACCGATCTCTTGTAAATTTTGTCATCAAGATGGCAGGAGATAACCCCAAAGGTGAACCACCTTTCCATAAAGGAAGGTGGCAGGAAGAGGCAGCCTTAGCTACTATCAGCAGCACAGCAGAGGACTTTGATATGTAACCAAGGGTAACAGGTTTGAGCCACTCAGAGTCCTGGCTTCTCCACCTCCACATGGCTATCAGAAAGACTGCAATGTTGCAACCCAGCCTCCAGGAGGACGGCTCGGCTACCACTTGCGAGCAAGTGGAGAAAGGCAAGTGAGAAAACACAGAGAACTGTCTTGTAGACACAGGTTTCAAGCTCTGGAGGTTTGACAATTTTGCAGGGAAAAACTACAAGAAAGAATCAGAGAGCTTCTTAGTAATGCAAGTGAGGTTTGGAAACCATCATCATTTGGAATATAAGTGTAAATGTGGCCTCATTGATACAGATACTCTTTAGGCCTATAACCTAGCAGCTACTCAATAATCTTATTTTCTAGTTTTTCCCACTGCCCTACTATTTAGGAAAGTCAAAGAGAGATTGATACAACTCAGTGAATTATACAATTCAGTTATACAAATCACAAATTATCCAAAACAGTTTTTCTTTTTTAGAAACCATTTTTTACAAAGTGGTCCTTTCATTCTGTTATAAATGTTTGTTCATTTGTGTTGCAGTGTTTCTGTGGAGTAGCTGCCACTTCTAATAGAAGGTCTTTGAGATTAGAACATTTAATGTGACTTGGTTCATATCAATACTTAACACTTTTGGGTCTGATCCTTTTGAAAATGTGATGAAATATATGAATAGTCTTCTCAGAAAGACACGTGGATATATAACCCTAGAGTATGCCAGCTTCTAATTCCCTTCAACACTTCCTCTCCTCCATCATCTCTCATACCTACAGTCCCTCCCTTGAATCCTTGGAAAATCTTCCTGACACCAGCCTCCCTGCTTTCTCTACCTCTTTCACCAACCCCCTTCTCCAGGGAATCTTCCTGACCCAGGGTTCAAACCCAGGTCTCCCTCATTGCAGTCAGATTCTTTACCATCTGAGCCACCAGGGAAGCCTGCAAAGAAATTGAAGTGACTTAAAGATGTACAACCATCGTTAGGCACCATGTTAACTGCTGAGGCTGTAAGGAGAAAGATAATTTGGTCTCTGCCCCCAAGTGGCATGATAATCTAATAGGAATTATATCAAGTAAAAAGACAATTGTGTGAACCCATAAAAGGTGCCTCGAACCCTGCCTTGGGGCATCAAGAAAGTCTTCCTAAAAGAAGAATATTTAAACTGAGAGTGAACCAAGTAGACTCAATCTCTGGAAAGGGGAGTTTGAAGCAGAGAACACTGATTGAAAGTGTTTAACCTGAAATCCAGCCTGTGAAACAAGACTATACAGGATAGTGGAGAGAGGAAACAGATGTGGGTCAAATCAAGGTTCTTTAATCATTGGCTAATATTTAAAAGCCACGTGCATTTAAAACTTGTGATAGTCATAAGATTGGCTCAGTATGTGGGACAGATGGCACAGAGCAGACATTCAGTACATCTTTGTTGAACTAATATAAGAAGGAATAGAGAAAGGAGATTTCTTTTTCTGGATAGTTTATTTGCAAGCACTTTGGGGTAGTATGCAATGAGGGAAAATTTTCCAATTCTTATAGATTTCCCTGTAGAGCTTTATGATTTTGCTTAAAATATTAAAAACTCCATGACTCAAATTGTAAGTATTCATTTAGATTCTGATACCAATGACAAGTTATGTCTAAATTATCGACAGCCTTGGGTTATCTATTCTGTTCTTTGGACCTCCTGCCTTCATTAATGAGTATATTTAGAAGTTGATAATGAGAATCATCTGTATGGTTAAAAAGTCTCTGAGAGAAGCAGAACCTTTCATTCCAAAAAATACTCAAAATATCAAACCACAACATATTTCAGGATGATCATGAGGGGAATACTGTCTATTGGAGAAAAGTGCAGTACTCAGGATTCATGTGATCTATAATTGGCTAGTCGCTTAGCCTTAAGGAAATGATCTATGTCTTATGGTTTTGAGAAAGCCTCACTCTTTTCTAACAATGTATTTTTTATTCTACTCTTTTACTCAATGATGCAAGAATTTATAGTCCTCAGAAATATGTATGTATATTCCACAACTGGAGTCTCTTACCCATTGCCTTATTATTCTACACTAGAATTGTTATGGGAAAATCACAAAGGTGTGTGCATGCATGCTAAGTCACTTCAGTTGGGTCCAACTCTTTGCTACTCTATGGACTATAGCCTACCAGACTCCTCTGTCCATGGGATTCTCCAGGCAAGAATAACTGAGTGGGTTGCTATTCCTTCCTCCAGGGGATCTTCCTGATGCAGAGATCAAACCCGCACTCTAATGTCTCCTGCATTGGCAGGCTGGTTCTTTACCACTAGCACCTCCTGGGAAGCCCATGAAGATGTATAAGCTTTATTAATTTGAAAGCTAAGATCTTTCTGAGCAGGTAGCACTATAATTGTACAGTTTCTTTTTCTTACTCTTTGGATTAGAAATTCATCACTTTGAGAGAACACTGGTAGGTAAAAGACCCCCATAGAATGACAGTAACACTAAATAAAGACACTGGGTTTATTGCACAACTTGAAATATGAAGTAGGTCCAGACATAATCCAGACCTAGATTCTCATGTTATTTTGCCCAGTACAAAGCTTTTCCCCAATGGCTACCTTATTGTTTAAGGGCTCATTATGGGGGGAGTATTTACAGCCAATGCTCTGCCTAAATCAGAGCAGTATATATACTAAATTCTCATATCAAGACCCAGAAATACATAACCTTCCACTTTTCTTAACCTTAGTGTCCTCATTAGGGAATTTTGGAAAAGAAAACAAGTCTTTGTGTCTTTGTTCTACCACTTACTGATTATGTACTCTTAAAAATGTCGTTTAATATGTCTTATTAACCCAATTTTACTGAGGCATATGCTAACACCTACCTCACAGGGTTGTAAGAATGAACAAAATAAAATTAAGTGCTTCAAACGTAGTCATGTAAGGTTTTATCAGATAGTCCCCTCTGCTGAGGCAAGAACGTGTAAACACGCTTCCAAATGAACAACAAGGGGTTGAAATTTTTATACTAGTTCCTTCCATTTCCCAGAATATACACACTCAACATATGTTTGTTCTTCCATTCAACAAATATGTATTAGCTGTGCATTTGTAATTTTTTAATTATTGGGGATAGTGTGGCACTCAAGTCACATTTTGGGGGACCAACAGATACAGAGAGTGAGCCAAGCATTAACATGACATCAAAGGTCAATTCGTACATCATTTTCATTAGTTTAAGTCTTTCAAGCCACACGTTGAGCCCAAATTCTGAATTAACTGAACTGCCAGAACTGTATGCCATCCCAGGAATGTCTCATAGAGTAGCACTGTTCTGTAAAAATAACTTTGTCTTATATTTTTTAAAAAAAACCTGAAAGATCCTGGAATGCCATTTCTTTCCAAAAGAGTAGCCATATTTGAATTTTCTTAGCAGCTTGCTGAGAGAGTGCAAAGCTAACAAGAATCAAAACAGACTCTTTACATAGTTTGTTTGGGTCTAGAGGAAATCTGTCCATGAGCTTTTGTGATGGGGCCAACATGTCAGCATATGCCTGACTACAGTGAGTTTATCTTTCAATTGATTTAGTCCATTCTGAGGAATAAAGATGATGCAAGAGTGTGGCATACAACCAAGCTCATTCTCTTTTCATTGACAGAGGTGCTAGAAATGTCTTTATTCTTGTGGATCACTTGATCAGAGTCAGAGACTATGTTTAAATTCCTATAATAGTTATTTTTTTTCTGCTTTAAGATTCTATTAACATATGATATAATGTTTGCAACAGTAATGGTCATCAACAGCAAAGAGATAGTGGATCCATGTTTCTGCTGCCTTGCGGTGTACATGCAATTTCCTGGAATATATGTTCTATTAATGGAGTTTGAAATAAGGCTTTCACCTTCTGAAAATGCTTGAAATTGAGCTACAATGGTAGTGGATATGTTTTTGCGGTATTCTCACAAATAATTCAGTCTTGGATATTCCAAGAAAATGTTGTCCTCTATTCAACATCTCTGTTTCTTTGAAGTTGGCTGGTATATGTGAATACCAAGGGTAAAAACTGAGGTTAAGTTGAGATGATGCACCCGAGTAGCAGTCACCTCAGGCTTCTCTTTTCTCCAGGTTATTTGCACAGGTTCTCCAGGTTGTTTGCTCAAGCCACAGAGCTCTAGAGAACAAGACAGCAGGTGCCAAAGAAGTACAGCCCACAGCTGACTCGAGAGCGGCTGTGCCCACCGCCTTGTTGTCATATAGCAACATGTGAAGCACTGCCAGGACCCCCGAAACACACGGGGTTAGAGGGAGCTTCGGTCTCACAGAAGCAATAGAGACATGTTAAGGTACTGAAATGCCAGTGCAATGTGGTATAAATGCCAATCTTATTCTTATCCACAGGCTGGTGAAACCTGGTGGCATATGGTTATACATAAAACCAACAAATATTACTTGAGAACCTAATATGCCCAAGGTGTACACACACACACACACACACACACACACACACAAACAAACACACACACATTCAGTTAAATGTAAAAGACATTTATATACTAGGTTTACTGATTATGTAAGAATTTTTAAATAACAGGAATTAAGGGTCTAACAAATTCAGACATGCTAATCTTGTTTCTGGTTAAACATCTACTGAATGATGTTAGGCCTCTGAATAAAACATTAAAAACCTAGGTTTTAGTTCTGGCTTTTCTTAACTTTGCTTAAATATGATTGTTTTTTCTATTCATATTTGGAACATATTTTAGCTATAGAATAAAATAACTCTGGAAGATGAAGGCTGAAGAAAACCTAACCAGCCTGACCTTAATTATCAGGAAACAAAACATATGCCAAGTCCATTGCTATCAACACAGTTCCCTCTTCCTTTCTCCTCTGTTGTCTCCAAACAAATGCTATGTCTGGTCATCAAGATCAAGGAAGTCAATTATCAAGTGGCAGAACCTTAGTAACTGTTCTCCCTTAGCTCCTGGAAACTCTGAACTCTGTTCCATGCCCTCTGCTTACTTGATCCCAAAGATGATCCTCCCATATCTTCTGTATTCGTAAGTCACATTGGCTATCAGCTTTGCCCTGACATGTCTCTGGTTTCTTCTTCTTTTTATTCTAATAGTCTTTTGTCTCTCAAATACTCAAGTAAAAAGAGCCTTGTACCAATAAGGGGTAGAAAACAACAAAATGTGTTCAAGACCTCTACAAAGCTGAATGTGGCTGGCTCATGACCATACAGAGATTTACAGACAGGATTGGAGAAATGGGGCTTAGTTAGATAAAACCTTAGATTTCAGTGGTGAAAATTTTGAATTTTTACCCCAAGCATAATACAATATCAATGTAAAGTGTTTTGTTAGTTGCTCAATTTGTGTCCAACTCTTTGGGACCCCATGGACTATAGCCCACCAGGCTCCTCTGTTCTTGGGATTTCCAGGCAAGAATACTGGAGTGGGTTGCCATTCCTTTCTCCAGGGAATCTTCCCAACCCAGGGATCAACCCGAGTCTCCTGCATTGCTGGCAGATCCTTTACCGTCTGAGCCACCAGGGAAGACTATCAACGTAAAATGGGAGGTGTAAACAACAGATGCTGAACATTCATGAAGGAAAAAGGTAATTATGAGTTGTGTTAGGGAAGATTTGCAGAGAAAAGAGCCTTTAAAAGAGGGCAAAATATGCATGGCTCAAAAGGAGGCAGGGAGGTCTTGTATGTAAATGTCATGTCTAGATGATGCTAAGTTGGTGTTTCTGGTTGGAAAGTGTGTTTGAGGGGAGTGGTAAAGGATAGGTGTGGAATACTGGAGTGGAGTCATACTATGAAAGGCTTTAAGTTTAGACTGATTAATTTATGCTTTATCCTATAGAACCACCCTTTTCCTATGCCTTATTTGTCTCCCAGAATCAGCTTTGGGTCCTATTTTCTGTCTTTATTCATCCACATCATGGTGAAGGGGTACCTCCATCTGTTATAAGTCTTTGTCAGTTTCTTCGTAAGGCAGATGGTCTATTTCTGTTTCTAGACTTTTCCAGATCTCCTTGAGGTTTTCATCCTTTATCCCTGGGGATTTATTGCTGGTGCATCAACAAATATCATGTGTTAGATGAGTTTAGAGGATGAGTTTTAATAGATTTATTCACCAAGGAGCCACGCTAACACATTAACTAATGTCATCCTCTGTTCATAAGATACAATGGCTAAGAGGAAGGTCAACACAATTTAAGTTGGAATTAGGTCAAACTTTTTATTGATTGTCCTTGGATTTTTTTATGGATTTGTTTTTCTTCCCTGCAATGATTTCATTATTCAATTTATCCTTTTGCATGAACCAAAAGACAAAGAAAGTTATTAGATGTGTCCCATTTTCCCAGCACCACTTACATGGAAAGATACTCAACCTCATTTAGAGATATTTTGCAAATCAAAACTACAATGATGTATTACCTCACACCAGTCAGAATAGCCATCATCAAAACGTCTACAAACAATAAGTGCTTGAGAGAGTGTGGAGAAAAGGGAACACTCATGCACTGTTGGTGGCAATGTAAATTGCCACAATGTAAATTGATACAGCCACTATGAAGAACAGTATGGAGGTTCCTTAAAAAACTAAAAATAGAATTACTAGCAACCCCATCCTGGGCATATACCCAGAGAAAACCACAATTCCAAAAGATGGATGCACCTCAGTGTTTTTAGCAGCACTATTTACAATAACCAGGACATGGAAGCAACCTAAATGCCCATCAACAGAGGAATGGATAAAGAAGATGTGGTATATATATATACAGTGGAATATTACTTAGCCATTAAAAGGGAAAAGATTGGGTCATTAGTAGAGCCTTGGATGGATCTAGAGAGTGTGATACAGAGTGAAGTAAGTCAGAAAGAGAAAAACAAATATTATGTATTAATATGTACATGTGGAATCAAGAAAATTGAAATAGATGATCTTATTCACAAAGCAGAAACAGAGACACAGATGTAAAGAACAAATGTATGGATACCAAGGCAGAAAGGGAGATGAGAGTTTTGGGAGACTGGAATTGACATAGATATACTGCTGACACTATTTATAAATAACAGCATACTGTATAGCACAGGGAACTCCACTTCAAGCTCTGTGGTAACCTGAATGGGAAGGAAATCCAAAAAAGGAAAGGATGTATATTTGTGTATGGCTGAGTCACTTTGCTGTACAATAGAAACTAACATAACATTGTAAAGCAACTATACTCCAATAAAAATTAATTTTAAAAAGATATTAGATGTGTCCCATTTTGTAGCTGAGTTTGGCTACCTGATGCATAGAGCTGACTCATTGGCAAAGCCCCTGAGGCTGGGAAAGATTGAGGGCATGAAGGAGAAGTGGGCAACAGAAGATGAGATGGTTGGATGGCATCACCGACTCAGTGGACATGAATTTGAGTACACTTGGTAGACAGTGAAGGACAGGGAAGCCTGGTGTGCTGTAGTCCATGGTGTCACGTAGATTTAGACATGACTGAGTGACTGAACAGCAACAATAAGCTGAGTCTTGAGAACAAACTATATGCCTGCTCGCTTTTTTCAGACAATCTCAAGCCTTTCCTTCACTGATAGTTTCAGATGGACATGGACCTAAGAAAGACTAGGAGGAAAAAAAGGAATGGGAAAAGGGGAGTTTAAAATCTATGCTCATTTAAAACAGAGAATACCATCTTTGAGAAAAGACGAAAACTCATTTTTTTTCTTTTTTAAAGCTTAGACTCTTTCTTCTTTTCGGAGTTCAATAAGATATCCACTTGTTTCTTCTCAAGTCTTCAAGAAGTCTGCCTCAAACATACCACTAAAGAACTGAGTATTCTCCCTAAATACTATAATACTGTTTTAAAAACTAAGAAAAGTACATCTTTATTTGAGAATAATATTTTTAAAGCAGATCAAAAGATTGGCCTAGAGCCCTAACAACTTGCCTCTTTAATACTTCTCAGAGCTGATCTTTATCTCATTTCATATTCATTATGAGAATTTTGTCTTTTTCATTTAGAAAATTTTTGGTGGAATGAATGCTGACTTTCAGTTAAAAGGGAATAAAATGCTGTCAAAACAGTCACATAGCCCTTCCTTTGTCATTTTCATACTTGCTGAAAAAAGGATCAGAGAGTCCACGTGACTGTGTGCACATATGCGCATACACACACTTCTCCTTTTGTGTCCCTCATACTCATAATCTACAGAAGTTTATATAACACTTTACAGAGCTCGAGAGTTAGTCTCTTCTCAGTAACCGGATTCTACTGAGGAGGACATAAGAAGACAAAAATCAAAGGACAAAAATGAAAAGACTTAACTGCAAAACATTGAATTTATAAACACTAGCTTAAAGACATACATGAAACTATGTGTTCTGAATGAAAATCAGTCACATTTTGAGTACCTTAATGTAGCCAAATTTCTTGGTCACCAAAAATTTGTCAGAATGTCTCCCAGAAAAAATTTTAATTCATTAATTTTCCAGGCAAATATTTGTAAATGTCTAGACAAACTGAGCGACTGCACTTTCACTTCTCACTTTCATGCACTGGAGAAGGAAATGGCAACCCACTCCAGTGTTCTTGCCTTGAGAATCCCAGAGACGGGCGAGCCTGGTGGGCTGCCACCTATGGGGTCTCACGGGGTCGGACACAACTGAAGCGACTTAGCAGCAGCAGGAGCAGCAGATAAACCTTTAGGGGAGTGAAATGAGATTTTTTTCTTAACAAAGCAAAATTTCAGTCTCACCTTTGCCAGACTCTCATCTCTTTGTCTCTTATGTGTCTTTCCATTCTGGCTTCTACCAGAATGTTTGAGAGGTAGATCTTGGTTTGAATCTGAAGTCTTATTTGTTAGGTTTTTAATTGTGTGTGTGTGTGACAGAGAGTTGAAATGAAGGAAGTAAATTGGTTTAATACTTTTCTGTTGCTAGCAAAGACAAAATCCACATGGGAAGGGTGGGCTGAAGCTGCCATGAACTACCACAGAAATTTGCTCTTGATTTAATTTTAACATATACAATCCCTGGATATATTTGAAATGAAGATGCGTTGGGCATCTGGGCAACTAAAGTATTTTGTAATACTGTTCTTTTACAATGTCTTGCACTCTATTTTATCTTACAGGGTATTTACCCCTGCAGAATAGATTACTGACACCCAAGTACAAACAGCTAAACTATTACACCCTCCAAGAAGCAAAGCCAGCAGAGAGAACATGTCCTTGCTCTTGTCACAGTACATTTTTAGAACTAAGCAGCTGATTTTTTTTCTAATGAAAAAAATCTGTGAGTAAATTTTAATTGTGCTGTGAGGGAAAAAATCCATTTGCAATTGAATCCAATTACAACTCATTTGTGATTAAGATTTGGTATTTAATATTGATGGGTTTATATTGTTTGCTTACTGCTATCTATGGAGAATTCAGTATGAACAATATATTGAACACAAAATATATAAATGCCTATTGTTTCTTTAATCAATAAATATTGGATTGGATTTATACGATAAACATAAAGGAATCATTTGTTAAGAGCATTTTAAATTAAAAAAAACATGAATATGGATAAATGAAAAGCACCAGAGTTCCTGTCTAATGAAACTCCATAGGAAGACATTACGCAGCATTTAATATACAGACTGCAAAGGAAAAAAATCAGGTTACCTTTAGATAATAGACCTCTCCAATTCCCAAATTTCCTCTTGGCAAAACATGTAAAGAAAGATAATTTTCCATGTGATTTGTCGGAAATTAGACTTGACAACAGATGTTTGATTTAATAGCTAAGCAGCTCACTGCTCAACTTTGAACTGTATCACAGAGAGACAAAAGTTTGTTGTCTCAGTCCTTCCTGTACCTTTTTTACTCCAAGGTAATGGCCTCACAGGACGGGAGAATCTACCTTTGGCTTTGGAAGTTGCACTTGGCTTGCATAAAGGAGAGAAAATAAGGCAAAATAACAAACACACACAACCACAATGGATAACAAAGGGGAATAATTAAGTAAATTATAGTCTACCTACATAAGCAAAATCATAAAGACATGAATATATCCAAAATATGCTAAAACACTTAAAAATGAAAAGGAACGCATTTATATTGTAATTTTAAGTGATAGAAGGTAGAATGGCACAATTATAAATACATTAAAAGACACATAGCATACTGAAAAGAAATGTACCAAAAATTTTAATGATTTTTTAATCTAGTTTGGGAACTGTAATTTCTTCTTTATACTTTTGAAATTTCCCAATTTGTATAATGGGAACGTATTATTTCTAAAACTGAGAAAATACACAGTGTTATGTGAATAAAAGTAAACTCATACTTTCCTCTGTGCAAAACAAGGGGTCACCAGAATCTGAGGGAAAAAAATGGCACCCAGGTGCCCATTTATTATAAACCATTTCCTTGCAAATCTAAAAAATAGTGAAAGCCAAAGGAAGAGAGAATCAGGCTAATTAAGATACTGTTCCAACAAAGCTGAAGCCATAGATATTGCATTCCCTCAACAACACCAGCGTGTTTTCCTGGCCAAAGCTCATTCCATAGGAATTGCTTCACTCCACTCAAGTGTTTCAGCCAATCCCTAGTGTCTATGATTCAACTGAGAGAAATGGCCTATTCCAGTTCTCTTCCCAGTAACCTCCAGCACTTAGGCCTTCAAATCAGATCACTCACTCTTGGGAACAATCTTCCCATAATACTTTGGCATTTAAGATATGTTAGAATGAATGGACAGGGAAGCCTGGCGTGCTGCACTCCATGGGGTCACAAAGAGTCAGACACGACTGAGCAACTGAACTGAATTAAACTGAGAATGAATGGATTTACAAATCTCTACTGAACTCCCAATATTGAACTCCCAATACTGAACCTCTTGAGGGTACACTGCACAAAATATGATATTTTTTCAAGTCTCATTAAAATATATATATTTTTCATTCTATTAACAGGGTTTTAGAGCAGAAAAGTTGTTTTTGTGTGACTGTTTCTTAGACAAGGCATAGGATCTGGGTTCTCACCTGGCTGATGGAGCTTGGGGAAAGGCTAGATTTCGTCTTTAAAAACTGGGGACATATAGAACAGAGTGGGATAGGCTTGTGTGGAGAAAACCAATATTTTCTATTCATATATTGGGGGAGCTTAATATCTGCACTGCAAAGAGCTTAAGGTAGAACCTGAGTTCAGGTGTACTAGTTCTAAGAGACTAAAACAAGATGAAGTTGAGATTAATGCAAAAATATTTCATAGAGGAAATAGTTCTAGTTAAGCAGCATTACAGGGTCATAATTTCAGAGTATCTGATATCCTGGGTAGTATTTATGAGATAGCAAGAGTGACAAGGCAGGCAAGATTAAAGAGTTGGAATGTATAATGTGCAGTATAGGGACCATTTAAGAAAATCCTAAGTAGCTTGTACTTAAATACACTCATTTCTAAATATATTCTTCAAAATGTGTCCAAGTGTCTCATTTAAGTGTCAAAGGGAAAGATTAATGATTTAACTTTATCTAGACTACTTGACTACTAACTCAATACACTACCAAGTAAGCAATACTATGTCTCATACAAAGATCAACACAAACATAAGAATTATTTTAGTATTAACTCATCAATTTCTACACCTTCTAAGATCGTAAGGCATTGCCATCAGTGAATCCTAACTTCCATATAGGTGGATTAATATCAGTATATAACAAATAAAATGTGATATGCAATTTATTTATTGACCATCAAAGGTCCCAAAGACAATATAATGAAACAGAAATAAATGGTATCTTATTTATTCATTTGCCTCTCATTTTTTGAAAACTTATGTTAAACTTGATGTAGAGGCATAATAGAACATTGCCAAGGAAATAAGATATAGTTCTTGCCTTTAAGAAAATTGAAACCTAAAGGATAAGAAATGAATGTGAAATATTTTAATAATGAAAATAGTAATGGTCAGATTAGTCCCTTCAGCTGAAATAGTCTCACCATCATCATTCTTTCTTCCTTCACTGTCTGATGAAGCACACCCTTTCATTGCCACTCCAGCTAAAAACTGCATACACCATGCAAAAGGGAGCGTCCAGAAAGTATATTCAACCCTTGCTAGCTTTGTTATCACTCTAGAATCTCTACCTGCTTCTTATAATGTACAAAGGAATAGCCCTTCTGACAACTTGAATCCTTGAATAAACATAATATTTTCCTACATTTATTACAAGATGTCCCTGGTGGCTCAGTTGGTAAAGAATCTGCCTGCAATGCAGAAGACCTGGGTTGATCCCTGGGTTGGAAAGGTCCCCTAGAGAAAGGAATGGCTACCCACTCCAGTATTCTCGCCTCAAGAATTCCATAGAGGGAGAAGCCTGGCAACTACAGTCCATGGGGTCGCAAAGAGTTGAACATAACTGAGTAACTAACACTAATGCATTAGATCTACTGCCCAGTACTGTGCTAAGTACTTAATACGCATTGCACTATGAGTATTTCTCGAACTAAGGACCCAGTTTTGTGACAGAAAAAATTAACTGATGAAGAAGCTATGAGATATTTTGATCTGATAAGATGCTAATCTGCTGTCAAAGGTACTGTTTGAAAGTGTAAGGATCAGATGTTCGCCTGCCCAAAGGTTGGTTAAAGAGGTCCCTCCAGGTTCTGGGAGTCTGAGAGACCCACAGAGTTATGTCTACAGAAATATTTCAGAATAGTGAGGTTGAGCTGCAGAGTCTGAAAAGTGGAGGGAAAGAGCTGGAAAAAACCCTTACATCTGAAACATTTTTAGGGGGAAAAGCACATCACTGTCTGGTTGGTTCATTCATATCCAGTATCCTTATATTATTCATCATTCTTTATAGTTTCTTCATGTGGGAAGGGAGGTAGGAGGGGGTTTCAGGATGGAGGGGACACATGTATACCTATGGCTGATTCATATTGATATATGGCAAAAACTATCACAATATTGTAATTATCCTCCAATTAAAATAAATACATTTTTAAAAAAAGAATTGACTCCTAGTCGATTCTTTTTCTTTATTTGCTCAAGAAATCTAAAAATGTGTTGATAATCACATTAATACACCTTTCAAAAGCTGAAGTCCACTTTTCATTCATTTGTGTGTGCTTGTCTCCCCACCCAAGAGCTGGGAGTAATAGCAACTGTGGTTTGACAAAATTGGACAGCTGCCTTTATCCGAGGGCTGTACAGGCGACAGTCTGACTCCAGATTCAGTGCATTTTAGACTTAGAGTTACTTGGCTAGGAATAAGAGAAAGATTATATAATATTTGTGATTTGATATTCCCAATTACCATATAGAGTTAAACCTATGCATATTAATTAAAATATGAGAGCACTCCTTTCTCAAAGGATTTGTATCCCAAATGATTCCAGTAACTGTGGGACTTTATGATTATGTTCTCATTGTGTTGCCTTGGATTATGATAAACTAGCAATTGCAAATGGTAGGGCTTAGGTCTAGGTCATATATGGACCACAGGTATATTCAGGGATGCTGAACAAGTGTTCAAGAAATAAGGAATCTACATAAGAGTACAGATTTCTGACTCCTGTTGGACATTCTTAGTGGACAACAATCAGCTGTTCCAAGTAGCACTTACTCCATTAGACACAGAGTGTTATTTCCACTTTGCCACAAGTGTTCAGTCCCCACTGAACTTAACCATGCCTTTTCCACCTTTCCTTTAAATTACCTCCTTTTCTATGTCTGCATTTGAGTTTACAATTCTAAGCATAAGCTCTGATATGAAATTCATGAAATTCACGGTTTTTGAAAGTGGTAAACACCTTGAAAATAAATGACATTGTACCTGTAGCATAAATGTGAAAGATAAATATAGCACTAACTTGCAGATGAACACTTAATTAAAGAAATAAAACCTGGAACATTCTTTATCTTGGTTTGGCAAATCATACATGAGTAAACACCATTGTTTGCGCTATGAATGGACACATTGTATTTTTATTCATTTGCATGTTGAAATAGTAATACCCTGGGCATATTTGAATTGTGTATACGATAAAACTGAGGGCCAATTTCCCAAAGTCATTACAATAAGAGGCTGGTATTTGATCTATTAAGTTTCTATAGCTTTCATCTATTTTGCATTGATCTGTGCTGAAGAACTTCAAAGTGTTGTCCTTCAAAAGAAGCTGCAGTTTGCATTGTTTCCATTAGATGGCGCAGAAGATTTTTAAGGTCCCAAACAAACAGGCGCATTGGCGAATTCTGTGTCATCAGCTATGAGTAAACACCAGCAGATTCAGTCCCACCACACTTAATTTAAAATATTTCAAGGGAGGAGTTATTTTGTAACTCATAAACTATTTTTCCATAAATACTTTAATAAGATATGAGACCATTTCCTTTGCAATCCAAGTTTGTTGTTCCTTGGTTATAGCCCTATTCCTTATCAAACTTGTGAAAAATTATACCAAGTATTGCAAAAGATACGGGATAGAAAAAAAAAAAGAAGAAGGTCACTTTTATACAACATGGAGCAAGGGTCAAATCTGAAGCCCATGAGATATTAACAAACATTTCTAAAAATTTTGTCATTGTCTATAATTACCAGAATATGCTGTTAGACCATTTATGGTCATTTTTGTCCAATTACCCTTTGAGTTTTCCCACTAACATTTTTTTTCCTTTTGATAATTTAGGATATAAAATGGTTTTCAATACTTTGGATAAACTTGGACTTAGTCACATCTAAGTTCTTTTATTATTCCAAGTGCCAATTATTCTATTATACTTCCTCATTTGTGACTTCCAGAGTTTCTTGGGGTTCTGGAGGATTTGAGCATTGCTTTATTTTAGAGTCCAGAGTAAAGTGTCCCATGTTTATTTTATTGGTAATTTAACTGAGCACTGCACTTGATTATGGTCCATATGTAGAGAAAGAGTTTGAACTTGAACCATTAAGATGCCTGATGACTTAGCTTGGATATCCTTAATTCTTCCCTTCACATGTGTTGAAAGACTTAGGGAAGTCCCACGAGACTCCATGCACTGGCCAACAGGCAAGCCCAATGTTTTATATAAACAGGAAGAACATTTTTCTACCAGATTAGAGGCTCAGCATACTCGAACCAAAAATCTGTTGAGCCAGAAGTGTAACTACACAATATTTGTGTACTGCCCTTACTGTCTCATGCCCCATAATTAGCACAATCTCTTCTTCAAGTGGCTCATTTCCATTATTCTCTTCTATACAGCTGTCTATACAGCTCTTCTATACAGCTGAAACGTTTATGTTTCAAAGTCAGGCCCATCTTGGAAAATCACAGCTTAAACTTATCATAGAGTCATGGTGATAATGCTGAACACTGGGCTGCTTTGACCATCTCTCCATGGAGATATGAGCAGAGACAGCAAAATAGATTATGAGGAACTAATGGCAGAGGGGCTACATTTAATTCCATGTCCTTTCCATTCCCCTTGAGGTAGCTTTCTGGTGACAAAGAATGTAATTTTTTATATAATATGTAGCCCCATTTCAATAGAAATGGAATGGCTCTAAGGTGAATTGAGGACTCAAGGTAAAATCTGCACACCTTGAAAAACAGTACAGTGAACAATGCATCATTGTTTCAGAGAATGTCTTGGAAACAGAACAATTAGAAATAGGAGGATTGTGAGCTCAACTGAAGTGGCTCACATAAAATTGGAAAAGCAGAGGGAGCAAACTCCATGAGGCCACAGTGTGAACCTGTGGATATTAGGACTCTTATGATGGCGCTAATGGCAGGCTTCACTTAGCACAATTAGCATAGCTGATCAATTTGAAATAATTAAAACATAAACCTTAAAGAAATAAAACTAGATTAGGAGACTCTTAGGACATTCTTGCTAAGCACTAGACAAGGGCATCAGAAGATCTAAGTTCAGTCCTTATTCTTACTTAGTTAAAATTCATCTCACTAAAGCTTCCTTTTATTGATTCTATTTTTAGTCTCATAGGCACACAGTATGGTGGGTTTTCTGCCCTTTAGGAAGGAATCAGCACTTCTTTGTTGTTATTTTCATTCCTTCAGATCCATAACACACACAAACACACACACCTTTAAATCCTAAACTTGCATGGCATGGGTATTCTGCATTAATCTTTCTAAAATTCTTTGGTCTTTTATTTATTTTTTTATTTTATAAATGCTTGATCATTGTAATTGCATACTCTAGAGCACACACACTTGTTCAAATTTGAATAACACATGTTCACTTCCAAGTAATAAAAGCTGTGAACTTGTTGATATGACAATAGTACTAATATCAATCCAATAAAAATATAATATTTCAAAAAAATAAAAATAATGACTTTTAAAGAAATGAGTAAAAAGCAAAATAAGAAATGGAAAGTTTGAAATTAAATGACTATTTGGTTTTAGAATCAAATAGCTTATATTTACTTTTAATAATTTTATTATTATTCATTCAAATCTGAAAAGAAGGGATTTGGTTGGATCAAAAGCAGATATACCTGTATAACTTCTATTCTAAATTCTTTTGCAGATTCTACTCTTTTTCAATTCTGAGTAGATAAAATAAGTGTGGAAAGAGAAATTGGGGAGAAAAGCTAACCTTTATTTTGAATGGTGAAAGTTTTTTTGGATGTGAAAGGCACTATTTTCAACCCAGTTTGAGTTTGATTTATGCTACAGATTGTCTTGTCCAATACCGGCTGTAAGTTTGGACTGATGTTGCCATTACTTCTGATCTCAGTTTGGAGCCTGTGGAAAGGTGAAAAGGAGCTCGACAAAAACTCTGGTTCTCAGAGAAGAGCAAAGTTAAATGGTCCACACAGAGACTGAAAAACCTGACCCTGGAGTTAATGACAACATCAGTTGTGTTTTTTTTTTCCCCCCACTATATATTAAAGAAAATCTCTCTGTCCTGAGAAATACCTGTCATATGAGTTACAAATGGGTGTTCTGGAAGACAGAAAAAGATTCCATGAGTTCAGAAATCTCTGGATACATTATACCCCTCTTTGAAATTCACAATCTACATTAACACAGTAAGTATTCTGAGGAAAGCTGTTCCAAAGAATCCTGGTTAAGAGAAATGTTTCCAGACTTAATTGGCCAATATCAATATCTAAGAGGATATTTGAGCATATTAGCTTGAGGGAGAAATAGAAGATGTTAAAATGATAGTATTGAAAATTAATGACAGAAAGAATGTTTTCAACCCCTCAGTTGTAAACAGGTTCTAAGGAAAAGTCTACTTTCCTCCCACCAGTTCTAATCTCCCATTAGGCATTACACAGGAGAGCATAAGAAATTACCACAAAATAAGGGAAACCAATTTGGATCATCTATGGACCCTGACAAATGATTTCATTTGTGAAAAAAAAATCACAAATCAGCTATCTGTCACAGGCTAAAGTATGAAAAATATTTTATTATAAAAACTGAATTTCATCTCCAACTTCTTAAATTCTCCTATTTTCATACTTTATATCTCTTTCTGTGGGTCTCCACCACCATTATCCATTGTTAAACTTCATAGGAAAGGAAGGTGTAACTGCCATTAAACCCTAATGCAGAGAAATCTGCACTTATACATTAACCCTTTTACAAATTATTGCAAAGTAAAATTTTCTATCCATATTAAAGGAATTTTAGGAGGCCATTAAAGCTTGCAGAAGGGTCTTGAATTAAACAATTATAAAATATATGGGTTTACTACAAATCTTATTTTTATTTTACAATTTCCTCTTATAAAATGATTTCTTATGCTTTTTTTTAATCTAAAAACATGGATTTATTTCATGGTTAAGGATTTTCAGGGTGGAGTGTGTACAGTTTATATATGTAAATACACATACTCTCATAAAGTAATATTGATAATAAATGAACAAATGAATAAATAGATTTTACCTACTGAGAAAACTTGCCTACACAAGCTTTGGCAGTTCTGTTCAAATATGTGTGTGAGTGACACAGATTTCTCAATTCACCTCACCCTATTGCTCCAGGGCAAATTGTCAGGTGGATGTGCAACAGGAGACCAAGATTAAGATTTGTTTTGATTTTCAGCTAGCACTAGTATACTTGAAATTTTCCATTAATTTTTTTTTTGCAAAATTTACTCAGAGTGTATGAGGAAGAAATATTAATACCTCAGATGGAAAGACATATGCAGGACAAAGACAAGGACAGAGGATTAAGTGAATGGCCTGGAACATAAAACACTACAATTAGAAGTACAGTGCCCAAATGAGACACCTTCCCAGTAGTTTATTCCCTGTAATGATTCACCTTTATCTCTCATCGACTTTCTCTGAATAATCACAAGAGAACCATAAAGAAAAAAGGTATGTTACTTAGAAACAAAAAGCATGATCAAAGGGAGAATTCAGATACTGAAAAGAAGGAGCAAAAGAAACAATGTGAAGCGCTCACTGTCCCACAGCATCGTCTGCTCCGAAAGCTGCACTCAGGGAGATTGCAGCCTGGACTCACACCTGGGAGGAGCAAGGTGGGAAAGGCTACGTGTAGGCTGAGCTAGCCCTGGGCATCACTGTGAAGTGGGAGCTTTGCATTTTTTACTCCTGTCTTTCAATGCAAAAAACAGAAAACCCTATTAAGACAACCTCCATTAAAAAAAAAAAAAAAAAAAAAAACGGGAATTTACTGGTTGATCTAACTGGAACCTAGGGCCAGAACAGACCTCATTCAGAAGCCAGACAGGGCTCAGGAGGCTATTTTGTAGTTCTGTTGCCTTCACTCCACATCCTTGATGTTGGCTCTAATTTCTGATATATTCTCACTACGTTGTCCCAAGATGGCTGCCAGCAAGGGCTTGGTTGTGTGCTTCCTTCTTTGGGTCTGTGGAGGAAGGGGAAAATCTACGTGTTATCGTTTCTTAGCAAAATCCTCTTGGTTCACTTTGATAGTACCAACTTAGAACACAAACCGCTTAGAACACAAATTACTGAAGGAGGGCAATGTAACGTAATTGCCCTCTGACTGACTACTGTCTGTGTTATGTACCTATTCCTAAATCATTTACCAAGATCGTAAGAAAGGCTTGCTCAGATTATCCTAAAGCAATTAAGGTCCACCTCTGGAAGTAGGAATGAGTTCAGTCCTACCCAAATGACTAACAGTGAGGGCAAAGTGTGTGCATATGTGATTGTGTGTGTATGTGTGTATGTGTGTGTTGAGGGTGGAACATTGCTAAGAAAAACATAGACTCTGTGCCAGGAAGGATGAGACACAGTATCAGACAGCAATCCAGGCAGGCTGCCCAATATAACACTCCCTTTGTAGATCCTAAATCCTTGACTCTAGGTATTGAGCCAGAATCCCATTTAATGAGGACCTAAATTCAGTTAGCCCCTTGATTCATATGAATTGACTTAACTCAGAAATCTCAGAACTCGCTTGAAGGCCTACTTACAGAAACATTTTTTAAGGAAAAAAAAACTTATTTGAATACTTATATGCCTATATAAGCATATATATTTTGAAGTAGAAAATGGCACCCCATTCCACTATTCTTTCCTGGAAAATTCTATGGACAGAGGACCCTGGTGAGCTATAGTCCGTCAAGTCTCAAAGAATCAGACATGACTGAGCACACATGCATGATATATACAATATATATACTTAGGATGTGTTCAGGGATAATGCAGTATATAGTATCTGAAAATGAATAGTGAGTTATAACATGGTCAGTATAAATGCAACATAATAAACTCATTAAAATCAAAAGTATTAGTGCTTTACTGCTGTCTTAACAAATCACCACTATCTCAGCAGCTTAAAACACTGGCCATTTATTAGCACATAGACCCTACAGGCCAGATTTATGGCATGGCACAACTAGACTCTCTGTTTAAGATCTCATTGGCACAAAATCAGAGCATGATCTAAGGTTGTTTTTCACGTGATGCTCAGGATTGGCTTCCAAGCTCATTGGTTGTTGACAGAATCCAGTTCCTTGTGATTATAGGAATGACATTGCCATTTCCTTGACATGTGACTTCCTTCATCTTGAAGCTAATGGGGTTCACTGAATCCCTCTAATGCCTTGAATCTCTGTGCTTTCCTCTTCTGCTCTTAAAGGCTTGTGTGATCATGTTACGTCCACTTGGATAACACAGTAAAATCTCCCATTTTTAAGTCAACTATTTAGTAAACTGCTTTATTGACTATGCCAAAGCCTTTGACTGTGTGGATCACAATAAACTGTGGAAAATTCTGAAAGAGATGGGCATACCAGACCACCTGACCTGCCTCTTGAGAAACCTGTATGCAGGTCAGGAAGCAACAGTTAGAACTGGACATGGAACAACAGGCTGGTTCCAAATAGGAAAAGGAGTACGTCAAGGCTATATATTGTCACCCTGCTTATTTAACTTATATGCAGAGTACATTATGAGAAACACTGGGCTGGAAGAAGCACAAGCTGGAATTAAGATTTCTGGGAGAAATATCAATAACCTCAGATATGCAGATGACACCACCCTTATGGCAGAAAGTGAAGAAGAACTAAAGAGCCTCTTGATGAAAGTGAAAGAGGAGAGTGAAAAAGTTGGCTTAAAGCTCAACATTCAGAAAAGTAAGATCATGGCATCCAGTCCCATCACTTCATGGGAAATAGATGGGGAAACAGTGGAAACAGTGGCTGACTTTATTTTGGGGGGCTCCAAAATCACTGCAGATGGTGATTGCAGCCATGAAATTAAAAGACGCTTACTTCTTGGAAGGAAAGTTATGAGCAACCCAAACAGCATATTAAAAAGCAGAGACATTACTTTGTCAACAAAGGTCCATCTAGTGAAGGCTATGGTTTTTCTAGTAGTCATGTATGGATGTGAGAGTTGGACTATAAAGAAAGCTAAGCACCAAAGAATTGATGCATTTAAACTGTGGTGTTGGAGAAGACTCTTGAGAGTCACTTGGACTGCAAGGAGATCCAACCAGTCCATCCTAAAGGAGATCAGTCCTGAGTGTTCATTGGAAGGACTGATGTTGAAGCTGAAACTCCAATACTTTGGCCGCCTGATGCAAAGAGCTGACTCACTTGAAAAGACCCTGATGCTGGGAAAGATTGAGGGCAGGAAGAGAAGGGGATGACAGAGGATGAGATGGTTGGATGGCATCACCGACTTGATGGACATGAGTTTGGGTAAACTCTGGGATTTGGTGATGGACAGGTGGGCCTGGCATGCTGAGGTTCATGGGATCACAAAGAGTCAGACACTACTGAGTGACTGAACTGAACTGAACTGATTTAGTAAACTTAATTATGTTTGCAAGCATCCATTGGCCATGTAATACAACCACAGGTACAACAACAGAGAGTGAAGACAAGAAGGGGTCAAAATTCTGACTCCCACACTGGATGTTTCATTTTCCACATTGGAAGTGAAATTAAGTGAAAGTTGAGGAAGCACACATAGGGAGGAATCTAAGGGTGGGTTCTTCAGCTTTCGCATTTTGGTGAAAAACATCCTTATATCTACTGATATATGTAGATACATATGTAAATTACAGAAAGATAAAAGGTGCTGAGACTTTTCATTTGTTCTGATTTAGACTTCTAAAAATCTCTGTTCTGCAGACTAGGAATCAGTAATAAGGACAACTTTGAAAGAAACTGCCTGCATTTATCTTGTGTTTCTTTTTTGTCAGACAGTACAAAGAAATTAAGGTTTTTCTTCTTTGCTATACATATAATACTCAGAAGTGAAAGCTTAATTAACTTGTCAGAATTGTGGCATCTCTTTTCTTGAACTGCTGTATCCACCTTCCCAAAAGATTTGAAAAAGGAAGAATAAACCTCCCAAACACCTTAGCTGGAGGAATGCATATCCACAGCAATCTTGCCCTCTTATATGGCTTCCTGTCATTACAAGTCGTGTTTTCATCCATCTGGGTGAACACACACTTTCACATTTGTCAAGAAATGTCTATGGTGCAAGAACACCAATTGTTTCATAAGATAGGGCCCATCAGGTTACAGAAAGGAAGCAAAGCAGAGCAGCTAATTACCATGTACCAAATTCGTCTTTTTCAGTAAGACAAAAAAAAAAAAAAATTAAATTAAGAGAAGCAAAGTAGTTGACAACTCCACTGTTGCCTGTAAGTTAATTTTCACTTTCTCACAGCTGACTTTTTAGTATTCTACTGTCTCAGAAAATGATGTTCCCAGAAACACCTCAAATATCAGACCAGATTCTCTCAGTGTGTAAGCTTTCCTCTGGGTCTAAATTATTTACCTTTGAAAGCTGCATAAACTCCTTTCAGAGGCTAAGAGACAGAGTATAAATTGTTTCTTTCACTTACCATGGGTAATTCTAGGGATTTGAGTTACTTCTCTAATGAAAAAGATTGACAACATTTTTTTTCAATCTTTGACATTCACTTTCTTAAACCTCCCATTGACCCACATCAGAACTTAGCTTTTCTAGGCACTGCTTCTCTGATACAATCCCATATCTCTCTGGTTACTCTAGAAAGGACTTAACTTTTCCCAGTACTTATGCTGAGTTATTTGGTATGTCATCTGTGCCAGCGGGTTCCATCTTCCCAACTGAACCACAATGCACACAGGAACAGAGACCACACTTGATATTACTAATGGCTCTCAGTTAATATTATTGATGTGATCATAAGTCTGACATCATTAAAAAAGTTAATAGTCTGACAACTTCAAAATCTCTGCCATACCTGAGTCTAGTTCTGATGCTCGCTCTGCTTTTCATACTGTTTTTGTCTTTTGATTTGTTTTATAAATTTTTCCTGGTAACTGAACATAATGTGCCAGGTAAAAGCAACTGCTTTAGAAAGGTCCTTGGTAATGTAGTGGTGAGTTAGGAGGGACGGGAGGCATTCTGTAGGCTGACGAATAGGCTTCGGTCTTTCGGCACTCCACTTCCGGACTGTGGCGTTCACCTGTGCTTCTCAGTCTTCTCTGCCCCCTCCCAGGTGGGTCAGGATGGCTACAGTTGGCTGAAGTTGAATATTTCCTTCTCCTTGGGTCACTTAGACTCTGATAAAACTCTAGTACATTGGTCTCTGGTTAACTATTATTAATAGTTTCTCCCAAGGGCAGACTTCATTAAGTAGAAAAGAGAAAGTATTCTGGAGTATTTCAAAATCGTTTCTTTCCGCTCCACGGTAGGAATCCTGAGAGGATTTCTCTCTGCGAGAACTTGGTCAAGCTTCTGGGGGTAACATTCACAACAGTGTGAGAGTCTCTGATGACTGATTCCCCCAGGACTTTTTAGCTTTAAGACTTGCCAACTCTGAGCCTCCAGCAATTCATCAATTACAGTTCAAGTCTTTCTTCTCAGGACACTGGACCCTGCTCCGGTAGGATGTGATTCTCTATATTTACCTGTTTCTCCAATTTGGGGTTGCAGGGAGGGGAGTGTGGGGGGTGGGTAGTGGTTTGCCCTGTGACCTCAGTTCTCTCATGAATCTAAAACATCTAAAAAGAATTATTTATTTTGCACTGTATCCAGTCTTTTACTTGTTAAGACAGAGTGTCAACTTCCAGTTTGTTACATGCTGGACTGGAAACCACAAGTCCTCAGCTTCTAGTTTTTAGCTTTTGACTTAAACATTTACCACATGTCAGGTGCTGTTCTAAGAGTTTTACAAATATTCAGTCATTTAATCTCCCTACTAACCCTATGAGACAGTTAATGTTATTATCAGGTAGTATTACTACAGGTGAGAGTCACAGAAGTCATAGGACTGGTAGGGGTAGAGCTGGGATTCTACATACTTTACTCACAAGAGATAAAATCAACAAGTTATAGTTTCTAAGTATAGTTTCTCTCTGCAATGAACTAAAGAAAAATACTTCCTCATCATGAATTCATATCTTTTGAGTATCTACTGGGTTTGAGTTGCTCTTACATATTCTCTTGGCTTTTACTTTTGTAACAGGAAACAAACCTTAAATGTTGGATCTATTTCTTTAGGCCTAACTCTTGTACTCTAGTGCCTATACTTACAGAGAAGGCAATGGCACCCCACTCCAGTACTCTTGCCTGGAAAATCCCATGGATGGAGGAGCCTGGTGGGCTGCAGTGCATGGGGTCACTAAGAGTCGGACACGACTGAGCGACTTCACTTTCACTTTTCACTTTCATGCATTGGAGAAGGAAATGGCAACCCACTCCAGTGTTCTTGCCTGTAGAATCCCAGGGACGGGGGAGCCTGGTGGGCTGCTGTCTCTGGGGTCACACAGAGTCGGACAGGACTGAAGTGACTTAGTAGCAGCAGCAACCTATACTTAGTCATGCTGGCTTTGCACCTTTGTAAAAGAATGTTGCCTATAGCCTAAAATATACATGATAGCCTATTCTCAAGGCTCTGACCTTTAAAGATACAACACTTTTCCATTCATGTAGAAATAAAAAGTTGCAGAACAGAAAATAACAGTGATCTTGTCAGAAGTTACAGGAACACTGTGACCAGAACTAAGCAGGCAGCTGCAAGAACAAAGGATTCTTGTACCAATAAGTTTGTAACAACCAGCCATGCCGTCTCCCCTCTTAGTATAAAAGATGCCTGAATTCTAAGATTGTTCCTTGGGATGCTAATTCACCATCTTCTTGCTTTGCTGGCTTTTTGAATAAAATCACTATTTCTTGCCCCAACAAATAGTCTCTCAGTTTATTGGCCTGGCATGTGGCAAGCAGTATGAGCTTGAACTCGGTAACAATTTTTCCAGGTAAACCATGGTCAACCTTGTTTGCAAGCTTTATCACTCATCTTCCAGACTGTTCAGTGAGGCTACACGCTCCTTTAGGAACCAAACTCTCATGTAACAATGACCTACTTGCTTGTCTGGCTTTGAACTAGGAGGCGGGGTGAGGTGGGGCTTTGTGGTTTATCACATGTGTAAGATACCTCTTTCCAAAGAATAGTTTCTTAGAGAGTTATATCATCATTTCAGATGCAGGCAGATAAAATATGTCTTAAAAAGAGAAACAAAGTGAGTGTCAAAAACCTGGTCAAAAGAGATGTCTTGGCAGGAAAAATATTAGTTAATTTATAAATTCATTTTGGTTTAAATATCAACTATGATAAAAGAAACTCCTGGCTAACTTAAGAAGAACCACCTTCTGCAGAAGCTCTTCCATGCACAAACAGGTTAGATTGTAAAAGGCTTTCTGTAATTTCATGTGTCAGAACGTCCCCAAGAGCTACTATACTGAGATAGCTTACTATCTGTTGGTGGAATGCAAAAGTTGACACTTTTTTCCCTCTTAAATTTTAGCTTGTCATTTATTTATGTATGCTTTTAAATGAAAGTTCCATACGTAGAGGGGTTTCATTATTATGACTGAAAGTGTCAACATAAATAAATATTTACCACTGTAATCATTTACCTTTGCCACAACAATACTGCATAATAAGCAAACAAACCTCACAGACATCTGACAGAATTTAGTTTGCTCAGCTATCTGTCAGTTACCTGGGTGCTTCTAAACTGGCTTATCTGAGCTGAACTTGTTCATGTGACTGTGATCAGTTTTCAGTCTGGTGAGGTGCTGGCCTGTCTAGAAGTCCTCAGTTGGAATGACTTAGCTTTGTTCTTCTTGGTCTCTCATCCTAGAGCAGGCAGGCCTGGGCTGATTCTCAAGGTGGATGCAAAAGTCTTGGAGAAAGAACAGAAACATATATGGCTTCTTGAGGCATATAGACAGAACAGGAATATCATCATTTCTGCCACATTCTGTTAGTCAAAGAAAACTATACCACCATCTTTGCTAAGGCCATTTCAGGTTGAAGAGGTAGAGAAAGTGATTCCATCTTCTAGTGAGAGGAGCTGCAAAGTCACTTTGCCAGGGGTGAAGCTATGAGAGTGAGGGGAATAATTGTGTTTATTTGTTACCAAGTCCAAACTTCTACCATTTGCTGCATGACAGGCCAATAAATTGAGAAGAGTTGTTGGGGTAAGGAACAGTGACTTTATTCAAAGAGCCAGCAGACCAAGAAGATGTTGAACTAGTATCCCAAAGAACCATCTTAGAATTCAGGCATCTTTTATACTAAAAAGGGAGAGGGTGTAGCTAGTTGTTGCAAGCTTCTTGGTGTCAGAATCCTTTGCTCTTATAGTTGCCTGCTTAGATCTGTTCACAGTGTTCCAGTAAACACAACTGGAACACAACTGTCTTGTTCCAACAAGACAACTGTTATTTTCTGTTCTGCAACTTTTTATTGCTACATGAGTGGAAAATTGTACCTACAAAGGTCAGAGCTTTGAGAATGAGCTATCATGTACGTTTTAGGCTGCAGGCAACATGCTTTTACAGAGGTGCAAAACCAGCATGACTCAGGACAGGCACAAGATTTAGAACTAAAGGATTAGGTCCAATATGGAGTCTTCTCTGTTACACATTTCTGCAGTTTTTCTGCCACACCAATCTCATGAGTAATATTTCAACATGCTTGAAGCAATTCAAATACATTTATCTATACCATATCAGATATAATAAACGGATTCAATTCAAGCAAATAATTTGTGGGAACTAGAGGAAAAAAACATAAAAAATATGCTAGTGTGTCTTGTTTGGTAGACAACACTAGCGTCATTTGGTTTCTTTTCCAAATTTGAATAACTTTCGAAATCTCATGAAGTTCAACAAAGACTTCTTACATAAAAGAAAAATACATCTGTTTGTGTCTTGCTTATTTGTTTTTGAAGCTACTGTAGCAACATTGTGATGGAGAGAAAAGAAAATAATGTTTTCTTAGAAGGCACTTTTTATTATTTTTTCTAAGCAAACCTAATAATACATAAGTCCATTTTAATTTTAGTGAGCCCTTGCACTAAACATAGAGTCTTATCTGTCTTTAAATTCCAGGGCTACTTTATGTAATTTCAAGCTCACACACCCCTATTCCTTTTACCCTGTTGAGAAATTCTATTCCCTGTTCTCATTATGAAAGGTGCATAAAAATCTGAAATTACTGAGTCCCACATTTATTTCTACACATGTAACTAATTAGATCTGGCTTAAAAGGAAAAAAAAAATTAGTACATCAAGGTAATGGGCTGGAAATATTTTATCCAGACATTTTCTGACCATGTGAATATTTAGGATCAAGCTAGTTTTGAGACAGCATTTTTTGTTGCTAACAAACATGCTCCCTGAAGAAGAATACCTTTCACTGGAGACTAAGCATAGTCACACTTATGAGAAATTGAGAAAGACATAATCTTCAAGTCACTGGGGCTCTCATTTAGTACTACAAAGTAACTTATGAAGCCAGTGTTGCCTTTAAAATGTCAGCATGGTGCCATATGGTCTTATATAGAACCCTGCCCTTGTAAACAAGAATGAAATGTGACCTAGCCACACTGGGTATGTTCCTTAAGAATAGTGTTTCATCTCAGATTCCCAATAAAAAGTTCCTTTAGGGAAATGAGTGTAAGCAGAAAGTACCTTTCTTTAAAATATACTATAGTAAAAAGCTTTTGCATGCAAGGCAAGTAGAGAGTTATGCCAGTTAGACAAAGACTCTGAGAAAGAGAATTCACATTGGCTCAGGTGATCTCCTGCTTTCAGCTCACCTACTTTTAACTCCTAAGATATATATGCAAAATAAAGGACAGTGATGAATCACCACATTAGTAGAGTCCCTCTAGGGAAGAATTCTAACTTTTTTCTAAAACTGCGGGAGAAATAAATAACAACTCAATAGGTGACCAGCATAGTCTAACTCGTTTCTTCCTGTTGCCTTGATAACAGTCTCAAAAAGCTAACAGCCTGTACTATATGATAGTGGAGCCTGGTGGTCAAGTACAAGTTGGAGCCTCTTTCAATGACTCATTTTGAGACTGAAAAATTCACTAATCGCCTCAACTCAGGAATACCTAAGGAAGGCAATGAGGACCCCTCTACCTACCTCAGAGGCACTCGTGTGTGTATGTGTGTGTGTTAGTCACTCAGTCGTGTCTGACTCTTTGTGACCCCATGCACTGTAGCCCTGCCAGTCTCCTCTCTCCATGGGATTCTCCAAGCAAGAGTACTGGAGTGGGTTGCCATTCCCTTCTCCGGGGGATCTTCATGACCCTGCGATCGAACCCAGGTCTCTTGCACTGCAGGCAGATTCTCTACCATCTGAGCCACCAGGGAAGCCCCTGGATGAACTCTATAACCATGAAATAAAAAATAAATATTTAAATGTTACTAAAGGTGCTGTGAAATTTTAAAGATCATTGTAATCATTAGATGGAGGTGGGGGAGGGTGCAGAAAAGTGCAGAAGAAACAGCACTGGATTAGAAACCAGGTGACCTGATTTCTAATTTCAGTTCTGCTTCAAACTAGCTGGATATCCTTGGGCAAGTCATTCACATTCTGGGCTATAGTATCCTCATTGGGCAACCACATGAGATTGTGGCAAGATCAAAATGAAAAACTGGGAAACTAGAGTAAATAAGGCAGTTTTTGCCCTGGAGGAGTTCACCTCCAGTGGGAGAGATGGAGATGGAAAGAGATGAAGATGATAAAAGTAATGGATTATAGAGGACACTATGCACTGTGCTTGGAAAGGAGGGAGGAAGAATGATTCATGTTGCCTTGAGGGGCTTTAGGTGAGTTCCACAGAGAAGGTAACATTTTAGCTGGATCTTGAAGGATGAGTAGGTGTTTCCCAGACAGCAAGAAGGGAAGAGATAGGAGACAGGGCTGGAAAGGTTGAGCTGTGAAGGACTTTTCATGGCATGCTGTTTATACAAAGGGACAGGTGACAGCACAAATATCTTGATTGCATGGCGTCGTTGGCTACAGATGTGACATTGTTAATGGATCGTTTCCAAGTCTGCCTTTTTATTCACACATGTGAATGGTACAAGCAACATTTTAGGGTTATCCTGGCTATAAGTTCTGGAGCCTTATCTTCTTTCTTTAATGGATTGTCTGTCTTCTGCTTGCATAGTTTCCATGTCCTAATAGCAAAACATAAAACCCTAAGGTCTATATGTGTGTGTGAGATCAGTAGGAGATAAGGATGGGCTCTAAAGAACTCTAAAACAGTGTTCAGCATCTTGTGGTTCTTGTTATTAAACAGCTCTGATCCTCAGCTCCAGTTATGAGTTGTGTTGAGATCTTACCCCCTCAACTCCTTTATCTGATTTCTTATGACCAGGTCCTTATCCTGATTATCTGTAATAAGCACTTCATAGCCTTTTGGAATTTGGGGGTATTTCTTATTCCTTATTAGCCACTTTGATCCAAAAGCTTGTCTTCTGCTGATGGACATCCTCGAAAACATCCACTGAGTCATCTGACTAAATGCTAATTGCTGAATATTAATCTCTCTAAGATTTCTGCTGCTGGTCATTACTATGCTCCATCTGCGTGTGACATCAATCTTGCACTTTCTGTTGGACCTCTGTGACCTGGACTGCTTATTGATGATCTGTTGGTGCATTGCTCAAATATTGTCCTACTTTCTACCTGGACTTTGTTCTTATACCTCCAGGTGGGCTTATCCTTGTGACCCGCTTCACTCTACCAGCCAGCTCTGCTTCCAGGTCTCTCTGGCCCCTGCAGTGCTACCTTCCTCCTTTCCAGTTAGCCATGGCCTGCCAGGCCAGGACACAAGCTATCTCATACACTGTGTAGCAAAAATATAAACAAAAATATCTCATAATGGTAAGAAGTCTTCCAAACTCAGGCACTCAAGACCTCTAATAAAACTGAAAATATACCCCAAAAGGAAAATTGGTATAAATAATTACTACCACAAATACACCTGCCAATACATTTGTACTATTTTAGTTTTTCTGTCATAGTTAATCCATCACCTACCAAGGCTTTGAGGACAAGAAATACAGAATAACACCTAATGAGGGGCCTGTAATTATCTTGCAAGGTAAAGGTCATGATATTTCACAAAGGTAGAAACTGAGACAGAAGCTAATTTGTCCAAGGAAAGCAACCAGTTAGTAAGTAAAAATACCTTAATCTACACCCCTTCCTCCATTTAGTCTTTGATTTGTGCATCTAACAACTTTTACTGATGGCCATATGAATCATCACTACAGCAGAGTAAAATAAACAACTCAGTAGAAGGCATCACTGCTCCTGTTATCCCTGAAGAATTTCTTCTTGATCTTGTCTTTCTGTAGTTTCTGGTCTCATGCTATGTTTCTAAGGAAGCTCTATTCTCTAAACTCTTCCTCATGCCCTCTTCTTTCTTTCAGAGTAGCTGAGCCCTCAATTCAGTGATCCTTTATAGGTGGGTTGGTTCCAGTAGAAATGTCAGAAAGCATGAGAAGAAAGTGAGAAATGCTTTCAGCACAGAACATGCTGAGACCATAGGTTACATGTTGTGGAGGTTGGATAGGGATATTGGTGAAGACAAGGAAAGGTAAGCAAATTGCACACATTTCACAACTATGTTAGAATCAGTATCCCACTATCTGGCAGTGCGGATGGATAAATGAATAACAAACCTGACTTAGGGGCACTGTGCAAAAGGAAGGAGAGGATACTAGATCAGATACTGTCATTAGAATAATCTAGATGGATGCGAACAAAGAATAATGTAAGCTGTTTTTCAATATATCTTCCCAGTTAAACCCTACACTGATCTGAACTTCTGGGTTGTGAACCACACTTTGCCTGCTTGGTGTCACTAAAGATTACAAAGTCATTCTGTGTGGAGCTGTTATAATGTGAATCTCATCTTTGGGGCCTCCTCCTCCTTGCCTTTGGTCCTTTAATTTCCCATCACCATATTTTAAGCTCTACTGCCACCCCCAGAAGCTCCCTCTGCACTCCCACCTCAGCCTTGGCAGAGTATCTTATCTTATCCATCAAGCATATATGCGCAAACTGCATCAAAGTACCTCCATTCATCCCCATTAGACTCATCATGTATTTTGCCACCTCTAACTCAAAGAAAGTCTTGTCTCTAATCCTTTCCAAGGCAAACATTCCCGTGTGTACTCAAGATTTCAGTCCCTCCATATCTGAAAAGTTAATTTTTAATAACTCCCTTTTGTAGTTTCATTCTTCTCCTCTCCAACCATTCATTCTCCTCAACCAGCATATTCAGGTGTCTTTCACTCCCAGAACAATTTCTTCATTTTTTGTTTCATTTTTGGCACTCATGATCTCCTTTCACTTCCCAATAGCAGTAATTTTTTGAAAGACTAATTGACATTCTCAGCCTTTAATTCATTATTTTCCATTTATTCCTCAGCTTAGGTTCTGTTTCCACTATTGTGCTATTAAAGTTGCTGTGATGATGTCATCAAGCTGAAACTCAGGTAGGCTCTCAGGCCTGCTTGAATCTTGGAAGCACAAAGCTGGAGAAGACAGGGAGCTCACTTCTGAGACTGGACTAGTAGGATTAGGGAAGTAACCCAGACACAAACACAAACAATGAGCAACACTGGATAACATTTAGAGTAAAATGAACTGTAAGATGGGAAATTGTACATATATTTATATAATATTCTTGAAGAAGTTAAATAAAATTCAAAAATATGTGCAACGCTTTGAGTGAGTAAAGTTCTCTAAAAGCTATTCATGAAGTTTGAAATATCTCTATATATACATAATAGAAGACAATATACATCTAGAAAAGACTAGAAGATATTCACCAAGATGTTAACTTTGATAGCCTTTTTGTGTGTGAAATTGTGGGTGACCCTGTTTTCATGTTTATAAATTGTTATTATTTTTAAGTGTTTTAACAATTTTTTTCCCAGAGATACAGTTTGTAAAGGAAATATCATTCTTAACCTCTCCAACTTTTCATTTTTTAAATAGTCAAAATTTCACTGTAAGCATCTTTTCTTCTTGCTTTAAGCCTGTGGTTCACAGCTATGTTCATAGATATGTGCAGATGTGTGCATAAGAATGCTCACAGTTCTTACAAAAAAAGAAAAACAAAAAACTGATTCTGGACTCCACCCCTCCCGCCAGAGATTCTGGTTCTTTAGATCTTCCATTCCAGGGATCTGCTCATTTTAATAATTTCTTCTATTGGTTCTGATGCAGGAGATCATCCCTGTATCAGACTAGACGCATCTGCTGCTGCTGCTGCTAAGTCGCTTCAGTCGTATCTGATTCTATGTGACCCCATAGACGGCAGCCCACCAGGCCCTGCCGTCCCTGGGATTCTCCAGGCAAGAACACTAGAGTGGGTTGCCATTTCCTTCTCCAATGCATGAAGGTGAAAAGTGAAAGTGAAGTCGCTCAGTCGTGTCTGACTCTTAGCGACCCCATGGACTGCAGCCTACCAGGCTCCTCTGCCCATGGGATTTTCCAGGCAGGAGTACTGGAGTGTAGTGCCATTGCCTTCTCCGCTAGAAGCATCATGGGATGTCAATTATTCTTCTCAGTATACAATATTAGCTTTTGTTCCCTTAAGGTAGAAGTCCAGCAAAAATACGTAGTGGTAATAAGACAGAATAGCTCTCTTCTTTGTAGCTCTTGGAGCCACTGACCATATTCTAAGAACAGAACCTTAAGAAGACCAAGATCCAATTAAGGGGTCAATCAGAAGCCTAGTCCTAAGTCGAAGAATTAAACCAAGAATTACACCTAATATACCAAGTGGCTAATGCAAAGCTATTGTTCAGATTCAGGATGGAAGATTATCATCCCGACACTTCAAGTACAAAATTAGAGGTGCTTGAGCAGCTAAGACAGCTAATGAATAAAAAATAGAGAACACCAATAGTCAGAGGGAGTAGATCTACAGAAATTCTCAAACTTCATATTGAGCAATGACGGTGCTTTTATTAATCTCCTGTGGATACCAGGAGAAGGGTAAGTACAAAATTCCTGAACTATTTATCTGAGCTCTAATCCACATTTCCAGATACCAATGAAATACTGACAGCTGATTATCACACAGGCATCAGGGACTCAAATTTTCCAAATCCAAACTCATTACTTTTCCTGCTAATCAGATACTGTTTTAATCTCTTTCTCCATTGAAAATGTCACTCTCCACCCATTGGCCCCAGTAACAAGTCTTTATCATCCTGTACTTCTCCTTTGATTGCAAAACCTCATCTTCTGGTTTCACCATAAGCAGTGTGATATTGGTTATGTTGTGCATCAAATAGAGAATTGACAGCATCTAGCTTAGCACCTGGACAAAGTATGCATTTTAATATCCACATCTTTGCATATATGCTATTACCTGTTAAGGGATCTTTTCCTAATTGACCTTTTAGGTAACTTTTTCAGAAGACCCAACTTAAACACTCTTACGCATTCTAAGATCTCACCGTATGTCTATTTTAGTATTTAAACTTCACTAGTTATAGTTACTTATTTGTCTTTCTACCATTTGGATCAAGAGAAACAGACTGCACACTATAAGGGCCTAAGTGACATTCATCAAGGTGTAACAGATATTCCCCCAAACCATTTTAACCTGGGATTGTATGCAAGGATCTAATAATCACAAATCTGACTTTGTAACTAGACTTCTTTGGAACTTTAGACCTCTTCCAAGGCCTCTTATCTGATTTTAGGGTGTGTGCATGACCTCAAAAGCAGCCCACAACAGGCAGACAATATCTATTTTATATTCAATTTCTTGGCCCACCCAGCTACTGAGGGACTGCCCAGACATGCTACACTCATTACACTGCTGCTGCTGCTGCTGCTAAGTCACTTCAGTCGTGTCCAACTCTGCACGACCCCATAGACGGCAGTCCACCAGGCTCTGCCAATGCCGTTTCTCCACAACTGCCTCACCGAAGCTGACATCTGTTGTCTTTATCTGAAACCCTGACTAATCTTCTAGTAATAGAAATCCTTTTTCTAGCTCAGAATCCATTCTTGTGGTAGCAAAGATTTGCTAATCAAAATTCTCTATTATTGTTTCATTCTCAGGAAGTACTCAGGAAATAGTATATGAACCATGCCAAGCAAATCAGAGCCTCTGCTGGGACTGCTCTAAACGGGAAGGCTGTGATTCTGGGGCTGGTTACCATCTCACCTGCCACATAAAAATGGCATACTTGCCAAGTAAAGTTACACAAATCAGTAGAGCTTAGAGAATAAGCTAGAGCCCTTGAAACTTGTCATGTGAGCCAGTAAGTTTCACTGTGGCTCAAATTTGAGTAGGATTTCTATTATTTGTAACTACAAGAGTTCCAATGCCTTCTAATACTATTTTTACCATGGAACCTAGACTGCTTGTTACTTGAGCAAGTGACATCTGTGCATTGCCTGGACTGAGCCCCTGGGATGCCTCATCCCCTGCCCTGCCATTGCAGATGTGTCATTCTACTCCCATAACTTCTTACTACCTAAAATCTCATCTGTAATTCCTAAGCCTTAGCCCCTAGTTGTCCACCACAGCCTGGTGTTCTGCACTAAGTTATTTTGCTTCAGCTTCGAAAGAATGAATGAAGATCTCTTTCTTAACCCCTTTTCAGAGGCAAGAAAACTTTTTTCTATAAAGGGCAAGGTGATAAATATTTTTGTATATTATAATAATAGTATCTTTGCTGGCCACACGCACATCTGTTGTAACTATTCAGTTCTAACATTATGAACATAGACAATATAAAATGAATGAACATTCTGTGTTCCAATACAACTTTATTTATGAACACAGAAATTTGTCTTTCATGTAAGTTTCATGTGTTACAAGTTTTTTTTTTTTTAATTAGTTCTCTGAAGTTTTTCAACTAATTGAAAGTGAAAATCATTCTTAACTTGCAATCTGTATATAGATTGTAGATTGCCTACAGAGTACCCCGACCAGTTCCCTCAAATAATTTCTCCCCCTTCCTAGGCCCATCCAACTCTCTACTAGAATTCAATCAACAAATTCAAACTATTTGAAATGATTCCCAAACCTATCTATCCAATATACTAGCCCAGGTTTGTTATATGAGAGATCATTCAACACAAGTCTGTTAGATGACTGGATGAAGAAAAGCTGGTGGAAGAAATGACAAAATTAGAAGGGAAAATTCCTCATTCTTTCTTAAATTAAACAAGTTTTTAACATAATATCTTTTTCCTAGCATAATTTCATCAGAAAGTGAAAAGACCATGCAGAATCGTACTTTTGGAGGACACCCAAAGCTGTCATCTCAGTCAGGGGAAGGATTCTCCTAGTGAGCCAGTTAAAAGAGCCAAGTTGAATGCTACAGGAAAAGATTGGCCAGCTGGACCCCTGTACTTTGAATGTGGACTCTGAGAATTCACTGTGGAGAAGGGGAGAAGGGTTCTAAACTGGCAGCATATTCGGGGTTGAGTGAATCCAGACACGAGGCTGAAAAATGACTAATTTATCATTTTCAATTAATTTAAAGTTTTCTGATATTCAAACATTTTCATATTTAACAAATCGATTTCCCTGTGGAGTTTAAGCATTCTCGTAGGAAATGAAGTAATTTTTCAAATTTAAGTTCAAATATCTTGTGTTTTAATGTAATAAAGACAAAATGATATGTTATTGCCAAGAAGGAGAAAAAGCCATGAGTTCCATCCCAAACATCCCAGTCCCTGGCCACCCTGTCAACCCGCTGCATCTACCAGACTCCTGTTTCAGACAGACTATGTGGCTGCACATACATGCTAACCTCTAAGGGTATCTGGTTTATTAAACAATTACAGCTCTAAGAGTCTGGAAAAACCACATCTGGCACACAAGAGTGAGAGTCTTGGGACTGACCGCATTAACAAAGGTGGAAAATCACTACTTTCAGTGTGTGTGAAAGTCAGAGGACCCCAGGCACATGGCCTTGGACGTTCTCATATTCTGATCTCACCTTGATTCCTCCCTGGCTTTTCATCTATTTTCCTCTCTGCCTCTTTCTCTCACTTCCAGATTCTTCCTCCTTCAAAGAACAAAACAAACAATTGACTTTTTACATTCCAATTCACTCAAATTGAAAGGATTTGGAAACTTTTCTTCCAATGCATCAGGCAAGCAACCAGCTTTCTGCAAATAAACCCTCTAGCCCAGGTGTCCACTGCCACATAACCATTCACCTGTACTACATGCCAGGAAGGTACAGTTCTTGGTGCTTAGGAAATGCCGTTGGCAGACATTTGACCCCCATGAGCTTTATTCCCCATTACTACTCCTGTGAATATGTTATATTACATGGCAAAAGGGACTTTGCAGATGCAGTTAAGGGTACTAGTCAATTGACCTTAAAATAGGGAGATTGTTTTAGATTACCCAAGTAGGCCCGATGTAATCACATGAGCTCTTAAAAGCAGAAGTAAGGGTAAAAGGAAAAGTCAGAGTGATTTGAAGCATACAAAGGACACAATATGTTATTACAGGTTGAAAGATGAAGAACCACATCCAAAAAGAGTTGCAAGAGGCCTTTGGGATTTTAGGATCTGAAAGCAAGCACTCTGGTCAACAGTCAGCAAAGGATGGGGACCTCAGCTCTTCAACTACAAGGAGCTGAATTCTGCCAACGAGGTAACTGAGCTTGGAAGTGAATTCTTCCCTAGGGCCCCTGGGTAAAAACCCAGGCTGGCCAATACCTTGATGTCAGCCTTGTGAAACCCTAGGCAGAAAACCCAGTTGAACCATGCCAGACTTCTGACCTACAGAGAACTGTGAGCTGATAAATTTGCACCATTTTAAGTCACTACACTTGTTGGCAGTTTGTTACTCAGCAGTAGAACTAACACAGGAAGCCTCAGTGAACAAGATGGGGAGACAGCTCTGCTGCATCAAGTAAAGATAATGAACAATACACATGACTAAAACCTAAATGATATAGTACACTAGCAGTTGTAAGCACCAGGAAAGCAAGCAAATATAGGAATGATGTAGGTAAGTGGTAACATAAGAAAAAGTAAAATGAAGAAATAATGTAGGAAAATGTAGACAAGAGGAATCGGAATGCTGTTTGGTTGGAGTGGTGCAGATGACAGTTGAATTAACAGGTGGTCAGAGCCTCACTGAGGAAGTAGTGTTTGAGTGAAGAGATGAAGAAGGTGAGACACCGAGTCAAACAAACGCTTGGATTGGTAGAACAGTACAGTTAAGTGTCCTAAAGCAGGGCAGGGCTGGTCAGGCTCCAGAAATGGCTAAGGAGGTGATGCTTTGGGGCAGACCTGTCAAGGGAAGAGCAGTAGGAGGCAGATCAGAGAGGTGACAGAAAGCTACATCACATGGGGCTTTGTTGACCTGTCTGAGTCTTTGATTTTACTCTGAGAAAAATGAGAGAGTCATTGCAGTGTTTTGAGCAGAAGCAAGACATGAGGCTCACCAAGAGTCTCAAGGTAAAATAAGGATAAGGGACTGCAAACCAGCAGAAGGCAAATGCAGTATCCAGGTGATAATGATTACTCTTTGGACCTGGATAGTAGCAATGAATATTGTGAGAAAAGGTCTGTATGTATCTTGAAGATAGAGCCAACAGGATTTCACACTGAATTGGATGTGTGGCTATGAGAAAAAAATAAGACTTTAGAATGACTACAAGATTTTTAGACTGAGTAACTGAAAGGATGTTACCATCATCTGAGATGAGAAAGATTATAGGTAAAGAAAATTTTATGGGAAAGGAGAGAGTCTTAGACATTTAAGACTTAACATGACAGTCTTAGACATGTTAAGTTTGAGGTGTCTTATATGTTAAACATGTAAGTGGAGAGTTTGATTAAGCAGTTGTATAAACTCAGTCTGCAGCTCATGAGAGAGCTCCGGACTGAACTGGTAATTGGAGAATCACCAGCAATAGATGATGTTTGAAAACACTGGCATGAATAAGGCCATCAAGGCTATGATTCAATAAAAGAACAGAATCTAGAATGGAATTATGAAATTCCCTAATGTTAAGAAGGCTGTGAGAAGAGAAGATAAACTTACAAAGGTGACCTAGAAGAAGTTACATCATAAACATAAACCTCATACATTTCCCTTACACCCTTGGCATAAATTCTTCTTTTCAATATCATTCCCACTTCATCCCTTCCCAGCATCCAAATTCAAGTGATGGAAAAGCAACACTTCAAAATCCCCAGTATGCAAATTGTATGAGTAAGGGACATCTGGAAAAAGTTATTCTTAGTTAAGCCCTATCAATCAATTTAGTGTCTTCAAGAACATATTATATGTTATTTTTTGGCCATTGGTCTTCATGTTAATCCCGATTATCTTTACCTTTCATTTCCAAAACTCCAAAATGGTATTTGCTTATACTAATCTTCACATACATTGTCAGAATCCCTCCATTCTCTTCATTTATTGAATCTTTTCTTGCCACTAGATTAAAGTCTCCTTGAGAACTGAAACTGTGTTGGCTATTTCTTACAACCTCATAGTTGATAACAAGAATTTCACTGTATTTGCTGAACACATAGATATGAGTTTATCTTCTTTCTGTTTCCACATATCTAATTTGCAAGAATTAATTAATTGAATCTGGGTAAACTGCCTGCCAATGACAGGTTGGAATGATGAAAGTTAACTCTGTTTCTCTTATGTTAGATTTAAGAATTGAGCTCATATATGAGCCAAATTGGAGAAGGCAATGGCATCCCACTCCAGTACTCTTGCCTGGAAAATCCCATGGACAGAGGAGCCTGGAATGCTGCAGTCCATGGGGTCGCTGAGGGTCAGACACGACTGAGTGACTTCACTTTCACTTTTCACTTTCATGCATTGGAGAAGGAAATAGCAACCCACTCCAGTGTTCTTGCCAGGGACAGGGGAGCCTGGTGGGCTGCCGTCTATGGGGTTGCACAGAGTCGGACACGACTGAAGTGAAGCAGCAGCAGCAGCAGCAGCAGCATGAGCTAAATGCTTTCAAACCTAGCTCAAAATATTTCCATGGGTCTCAGATACTATGAAAATGACAGCAATGGCAGAATGCTTTAACTGAAAGAGAAGGTGAGAGAAAAATCCTAACAGCACTGTCTCTCATCTGCACCCCATCTAATGCATTCTGAGCCTTCATTATGATGGTCACTCATCTAGAGAATTTTTCTGGTTTTCACATATCACAGGCAAATATAATAACTATCCTAATGTAGCTATTCAATCTTTGTGAAATTCATTGCAAGGAGCAAATTATACCTGGAAAACTTTTGGACTAGAGATTTCTTACTAGATTTTGTTGGGGAGAGCTGGTTGAATTCCCCAAGAAGCAGACCCAAGATAAGGAGGTAAGTATAAGGAATTAATGTAAGAGTTTATCCTGGGTAGAGGGAAATAGACATACAAGCCAGTGGAAGGGAAAGAAACCAATAAATGATGTGTTCTAAAGTTGGTTATTGCTATGGCATCTGCCATCCAGTCTTACCAGGGAATTCTAGGAGACAGTGAAAAGCATGACTCTAAGATATCCTAATAGATAATACTGAAAGTTGATGCTGTGAAAGTGCTGCACTCAATATGCCAGCAAATTTAGAAACCTCAGCAGTGGCCACGGGACTGGAAAAGGTCAGTTTGCATTCCAATCCCAAAGAAAGGCAATGCCAAAGAATGATCAAACTACCACACAATTGCACTCATCTCACACGCTAGTAAAGTAATGCTCAAAATTCTCCAATACAGACTTCAGCAATACGTTAACTGCGAACTTCCATATGTTCAAGCTGGTTTTAGAAAAGGCAGAGGAACCAGAGATCAAATTGCCAACATCCGCTGGATCATGGAAAAAGGAAGAGAGTTCCAGAAAAACATCTATTTTTGCTTTATTGACTATGCCAAAGCTTTTGACTGTGTGGATCACAATAAACTGGAAAATTCTGAAAGAGATGGGAATACCAGACCACCTGACCTGCCTCTTGAGAAACCTGTATGCAGGTCAGGAAGCAACAGTTAGAACTGGACATGGAACAAGAGACTGGTTCCAAATAGGAAAAGGAGTACGTCAAGGCTGTATATTGTCACCCTGCTTATTTAACTTCTATGCAGAGTACATCATGAGAAATGCTGGGCTGGAAGAAGCACAAGCTGGAATCAAGATTGCTGGGAGAAATATCAATAACCTCAGATATGCAGATGACACCACCCTTATGGCAGAAAGTGAAGAGGAACTAAAAAGCCTCTTGATGAAAGTGAAAGAGGAGAGTGAAAAAGTTGGCTTAAAGCTCAACATTCAGAAAACTAAGATCATGGCATCCAGTCCCATCACTTCATGGCAAATAGATGGGGAAACAGTGGCTGACTTTATTTTTTGGGGCTCCAAAATCACTGCAGATGGTGATTGCAGCCATGAAATTAAAAGACGCTTACTCCTTGGAAGGAAGGTTATGACCAATTTATATAGCATATTGAAAAGCAGAGACATTACTTTGCCAACAAAGGTTCGTCTAGTCAAGGCTATGGTTTTTCCTGTGGTCATGTATGGATGTGAGAGTTGGACAGTGAAGAACACTGAGCGCCGAAGAACTGATGCTTTTGAACTGTGGTGTTGGAGAAGACTCTTGAGAGTCCCTTGGCCTGCAAGGAGATCCAACCAGTCCATCCTAAATGAGATCAGTCCTGGATATTCACTGGAAGGACTGATGTTGAAGCTGAAACTCCAGTAATTTGGCCACCTCATGCGAAGAGTTGACACATTGGAAAAGACCCTGATGCTGGGAGGGATTGGGGGCAGGAGGAGAAGGGGACGACAGAGGATGAGATGGCTGGATGGCATCACTGACTTGATGGACATGAGTTTGAGTGAACTTCGGGAGTTAGTGATAGACAGGGAGGCCTGGCGTGCTGTGATTCACGGGGTCGCAAAGAGTTGGCCATGACTGAGCGACTGAACTGAACTGATCTGAAGATATCCTAATAGAGGAGAGAGGGAGCTGAGGTATATATCCACCAGTTCCTCTCTCATCATTGGTCAAGTGATATTTCCAGAGGCACTTACTGCACCTCACTGCCTGCCTGCCCTATCTGTCAGTCAGGCCAAAAGAAAGTCCCTGGGTGAAGGTAAAGGTACATCCCATAGTATGCTGTCAGCATGTTGCTGCAATAGTGAGAATGCTGAAGGAATGTGAGTGAGACACAAAGAACATCCACTACACTAGTCCTAGAATACTTGTGTGCATGCAACCTCACTTTTTCTTTTTTTTATAGACAGGGTATCTATTATTTTATATCTGTGCTATATCTTTTCTCTCTGAAACTACTGGGGCTGTCAGTCACAGACTCTTCCTCCTCTATAAAACCCTGGGCCAGTGAGGTTCTCAGAGTAACTCAACATGCTGGACATAGTGATTATTTCAAGGTATATAACTGAAAAAAAAAAAGGCCAGTAAGTGTCCTAGAGGACTGATACACAGGTTGGTAGAGAGGCTCCCAAGTAAGGATGCTACTTGAAAGGGCTAGATTAACCCAGTGCTGCTTTTGGCCTTACTGTCTGCACTTAGAGACAAATCGCTTAAGAATGAAGCCAACACAAAGGAGGAAAAAAAAGATGGAGTGAGACAGAGCCTTAGTGACACTACCTGTGTATCCCAGATCCATCTCTGTCTAAACCAAATCCTAATCCTGGGATTTTGTAGTTTCCTGAGGCAATGAATATTCATTCTCTCTCCCTATCTCAAGTTTTAAAAATTTCTTTGCCTTACACTAGTTTGAGTTGGTATTCAGTCATGTGCATCCTTAAGTCCCAACAAATATGAATTTTATAATTTGGGCAAATGGATACTATTGTTAAATATTGTTTGTCTGAGTAATACCCAAGTTATATGCAAGAACATTAAACAATTAGGGGTGGAGATTAATCAGTATGTTGTTTGCATCAGTCTTTTCTGTACATTTTTATACATTCAGAAAATATTTATTGGAGGTGGAAACAAAATGCACTAATGCATATTGACTCTCTAGTAAGATTTAATATTCATTCATATTCTATGTTGTATAATCCTTGAAGAGATTTAAACCTTGTTTTCCCTTAGTCCCACAGCTAATAAATTTCAGAGGGTAAGAACTGAACCCAGTTTCCTTGATTTCTCATTTTTTACAGCACTTTTCTACTGGTTACCTAGGTTTAAGCCAAGTACTATGGGAAAGGGAGCTATAGTAATATAAATGAGGAAGCCCCTGACTACAAGGTGAATAAAGCAAACATACTGACAAATGGTCTCAAAAAGTATATAATTGACTGTCTGCGGCTTTATGGACTATATGTAGCGCACCAGGCTCCTCTGTCCATGAAACTCTCCGGGCAAGAAAACTGGAGTGGGTAGCCATTCCCTTCTCCAGGAGATCTTCCTGACCCACTGGTCAAACCCAGGTTTCTTGCATTGCAAGCAGATTCTTTACTGTCTGAGCCACCAAGGAAGCCCCAGTATATAATCCATGTCAGTGCCATGTCAATGTATGAATGAAGATCTCCAGAAGAGAGGTAGCTGGGAAAGGTTGTGTGATGGGAGTGCCATATAAGCAGGATTTTAGTGAGAAGACAAGGTGGATATTCTAGATGGAGAAGGTATCACAAGAAGCACAGAGATTATTCAAACTACACATCGTATAGTGGCTCTTAGAGAACAGTTGGCAAAAGGATAAAGTAATATAGTCAGATAGTATTTCCTGAACTTTATTCAGCTGAAAAACATCCTTACAATTATTTTTCACATCTGTAGGCTACCTGTACTATCACTTAATAATTTAAATAAAAATAACTCTGAATCAACTCATTTGTTTTTGTTAAATTAAACAATAGTATCTGTAAAATCATGACTTGTTATATTTTTCTTAAAATAGTTATTGAAATAAACATATAATAATCAAAGTAGATTAGCCATCATCTAAAATTATCTCTCATACTGGTTTGGTGGTAAATTCAAGTGATTCAGAAGCAAACTGACTTGGTCTCTATCTGAACTTGGCCCTTTAACTTTGATCTCAAGCACTGAACTTTCTGGTGTTTTGTTTCCTCATTTGGAATGTTGTGAAGTTTAAATAAAATAATGTATGTGGGACTCACAATAAAATGATACATTGTTTATACCCCTTCTCTTATTCCCTTTCCTACCCAGATGCTTGGGTAGGTACTTTGTTTTGCTGAACCACAGAAAAACAAAACAAAAAATAAACTGAGAATGAATGGGCAAACAGAAGTTTTCTAACTATTTAAAGAAACTATCACAACATTGTCAGTTGGCTATACCCCAATACAAAATGTTTTTGGTGTTAAAAAATAATAAAAAATAAAATTAAATAAAAAAGGAAAGGATGAGTCAGTGCTTGCAAAAAAAGAAACTTGGGGACAAAAGCAAAGACACTTAGCATTCAGGGGTCATTTGACTATGTGCATTCCATGTAACTTTACAGTTTCTCTCTGTGAACACAGCTCCAATAACAGTTGTATTATTTGTTGATATTTTTAGAGTGTGTTATAGGGTGAGAAAAAAACATAAAAGTTGACTGAGATTGACCTAAGAAGAAACATATAAGAGGCTGCTGGTGGCATTGTTGAAGGAGATCAACACAAAAGAGAAAAATGCATTGATAGGAGTAATCAAGATGGGTTGGAAGGACAAGATACTTGAGAGAAAGAAAAAAGTATAAAATCTATTAGCTCAGGCAGTGATAATAGTCTTAGCTATGGACAAGCAAATAGATAAAAGTGGGGGTGGAGGGTAATATGAGAACAAATGAAAATAACAAGTTGCTGTCAAGCTTTGTCCAGTTGATTCTTATACTCTAGGCTTAGAGTCAAAAAAGAAAAGAGAAGCCAAAAAAAAAAAAAAAAAGGATGGTAACACTTTCATGAGAGTCATGAACAGTATTGACCAAACAATCTAAAAAATTGAGTTTCTGTACTGTTTTTGAGAGCTTATTTTATCTGATGTTTGAAAAGTTGAACCAACCCCATTTCCATTTCCTTTATCTAAACTACTATTGATTCATATTTCCCACTGGTGATATGGACATGCCTCAGGGTCAACTGAAACATAAGAATGAAAAGTAAATAAACTAAAGTGCACTAGCTTTCTACTCTTCCAATTGTGTTCATGCCTGGTAAGATAGGCAGTGCTGTGTTTAGGATTATTCTTTGAAAATTAGTTCGGTTTGAGACAAGTCAGTTTAGAATCAGGGCTCCATTTGGCTTTCCTTTATTAATTACAGTAATGGAAATCCTGCAAAACGTGTTGACAAACTTTGGGAAATTGTCCCTAAAACCTTGGTGAATAATAAATGCCAAGCTTGACCAGTTGATGTGGAGTGACTCATTATGAATTATGATGAAGTAAAGTGTGTCACATTAGACTACAAAATGCATAAGAGCAAATCTGATTAAATTATCGTAAGTGATGACTGAACTTAACTAAGCCATCTGACTCATGGGTGCTAATGAGTGATAAAACCTCCCACACCAGGAGTTCTCAAACTCATACTAGGCCTGCTGTTGAAACCAGTACCATTGGGGATTCCCCAGACACATGCTTATCTACAGAGTCAAGGGAGGAAAGTGATTTCTTCAGTCATATCTTTTCCATATCATTAACTGTTTAGCATTTCAGCAGTTTACTACCTGTTTACTTGCAGAGTCAAGTGGAGAGGTTTTTTTCATATACTCTGAGCATTTGTAACCATCCATTCACTTTCAGATTTGAAAATGCTTACATTTTCAGACTTGTTTTACTGGCACAAAGGTCAAAGAACTGGCATTAATCTGAAGTGTTAGCTTGAGTTTTTTGGAACTTGGTTGAACTTAATGAACTGAATGTATATTCACATTTTCTTTGAAGAAAGGACAATGGGAATAGAAGGAAAATATCATATCAATTCAAACTCAAATTCCATTCACTACATCTCAGCAGCTCAAATAAATGCCTATAAGTAATGCATTTCAATATTTGTGATGATTTCTCCAGGTTTATGGCATAAAATAGATGCTTATATCATTAAACTAGATCATTGTTATATTATACATAGTGATAAAAACAAAGATATGAATTCACAACAAGGCGATAAAGAGATCTAGAAATTTAGTAAGAAAGGCACACATGTTGAATGTTTATGATATCCCATACCCTGTGCCATTTCATTCATCATGTACTGTTAAACACTGCAATACACTGTTATAAAGTATTTTATTCCCTTTTTCATAAAAGAGAAAACTGAGGATCAAAAAATCAAATAACTGGTAAAGTTTTCATAGATTGTAGCAAAGCTAGGATTGAAGTTCAAGTTTGCCTGCCAAATTCACATTCATTTTATAATTGTCAGAATAGAAAAAGCAAATATCACAATAAGTGCATTGAGCAGAAATAATACAGAAAACAAACACTTCATTACAGAATCCACTTTATAAACTGGAAACATCTTCTAAATAATGTATTTCTTCCAACAATACATTTTAGAATTATTTCATTTTAAATGTGAAATTAGAAATTCAGACCACCAGCAAGCAAAGAATGTCATCCTTTAAATATGTATATATAGCATAAATGAGGTTTGTAAGATGCCACAGAATGACATAATCCAGTCTAGAACATCTTTGTCTTAATTTTGTCTTTTCAAATGTGAAGCTTAATTTTTCTTCACCTTGGGTTTTATTTAAAGGACAACTAGCCTCTGATAATGTTTAGTTCCATGCTAAGTAGCATTTGTTTTTAATGTCCATTTACAAGAAAGACTAAAATCAGACTAATTCTGTGGAGGAGACAAATAACATCTCTCCTTTAAAGAAGGCAAAAAAAAAAAAAAAAAATCCCAGAGTCTGGAAATAGTTATTGTTGTCTCTAACTGCAAGTGTGGTTTATTACACACTTCAGGAGGACAAATTCTTAAAAGGCATATGAAGAACAGGTGAAGCTTTTTAATATCATTATTTACTGTGGACTCAAAGAAACATGCAGTTCATGAGGGGTTATTGGAGCCAGTTACAGAATTCCAAACGAAGCTCTATGAACAGCTTTCTAATTGAATCTCAAAAGACTGTAATTGTGTTCCACTCTGTAGTCAGCCTCCATTCCATGTGGCTACAGTCGGTTGTAGGTAATCAGATTACTCATGGGTTACTGCCTGCAGCCTGCAGGAGAGTGCCAAGAGTAAGAAGGCAACGTGTTGCAGGGTTAATGAAGCTTAATATGGTGCCAATATCACACTGAGCCATTGCCTACAGAGTGAGAAAGGATTATATCCCATGTTAATATGCCATTTGACCCGTGCCAGAGAAGCAGTCTAAATCACTGAATAAGTATGTAAGTCACCACTGAGAAGTGTTTGCCATGCCAGCTCTCGTTGCTGTGAAAACAAGTTGTTCCCTGCTTGTGAATTTTAACTTTGGTGCTCTTTAAAGTACAGTTTCAACATTGGCTCCCAACATCCCTGGGAAGGCCATACAGACAGACAAGATTCTCTAGATTGTAGCCAATGCAAGAAAATGTACATGCTTTTCTTCAGTTTGAACTAAACTTCTCTGGAGAATAAATCTAAGGTCAGTGTACCGCAATTTCCCAACATCCATCAGTGATTTCATCTCTCCAAATCTGCCTCTAAACAAAGGTGTTTAGGCCCTCATGGGCCTTGGGATTCTTACTGCTAGTTAAATTTTTGGTCAGATGATATCCCAATTTGTGGAACGAAGAAAACTCGGAGAATTGATAGGGAAAATAGCAAAATTCGTCAGTTTGTATTGTGAACGCTCAACCTCATAACAATAGGACAATTTAACCAACACTCCATTTCCTCATTTCCATTATGCTCTTCACATGGTGGGATGAGAATGAAGTGACTCTCACTGGTATAAGGCTATTAGAGAATATTGGTCGTGTTCTTAAATTCATAAATATTTAGGATTAAAAACCAACTTCTGAGGAGAACAAGATGGCGGAGGAGTAGATGGATGTGGCGTACATCTCTCTCCACAGATATATCGGGAATACACCTTCAGACAGAGAAATGCATGCAGAACACCAGCTGAGAGCGGACAGGAGTACCTGACCAGCAGAAAAGAAAATATAGACCCACGCAAAACTTGGTAGGGCAAAGGAACTAGGGGGGAAAACAGGAGTCTTAGTAGGACTGCACCTGCCCTTGAGGGTGGGGGAACTGAAGCAGGGGTCCAATCCCCACATCAGGGCAATTGTCTGAGTCAGAGGAGAAACATTTAAGATGGAGAGTGAAACAGCTGATCTGTTGCAGCCTAAATGGAACGAGAATCAGACAGTCCTTGCCACAGCCATACATACCCTGGACAGGGATGTAGATTCCCTGGAAGGTGCAGTGCCTGGGAGCTGGAGTTTAGGGATTGTGGAGCAATCCCAGGGCGAGGGCTGATGTTGACTGCAGAGAGACAGATCGAGGGGATGTGAGGGAGGAGACTGTGGTGGGAAATGCCTGTGGAGGAAAGCCAGGCAGCCATGGAAGCAAGGCGATACTGCTGAGTGATGTGTTTTGGGTGGAGCCATCACCATAGCCTCTCTCCCACTATATGCCATCATTGGCAGCTGAACAATAGAGAGGCTGGCCCGTCAAATGCCTGGCGCATTGAACTATAGAGTAGGACCCAACCCAGGGTGCTCCTTTAAGTGCCTGATGTGATGATCTACAGAGTAGGACCCCAGCCAGGGGGGCCTCCTCTATGTGTCTGATGCACCAAACAACAGAGAAGGACCCCAGGCAAGGGAGACCTCTAAGAGGCTGAATGGGCAGAGCTACAGAGAAAGATTGGCCAAAGAGGCCTCTGATCATGAGTTACAAGAGGCTCGAAAAAAGACTGATAGGGCCATAACTCCTGTGGCGAAGGCAGTCAGCTGTCGCTGCACACTTGGCACCACCATGGTCCCCGCAAGGCAAGCAGCTACACCACTTTCATACTCAACTCTCACTGGGGCAGAGTTGCCACAGGCAAAAAAAGTCTTGCATCTATGTGTGCAGGATCACTTCATTAGTGTCCGACTCTTCGTGACCCTGTAGACTGTGGCCTGCTAGGCTTCTCTGTCAGGGAAGGGGGTTTTCCAGGCAAGAATACTGGAGCATATTGGCCAATACTGGTTGCCATACCCTTCTAGAGCACTATATTTTCTGCTGCCCTAGCTGCCAACTCCCCTGAGTACCTGGTGCTGCCAGAACCCCTGCAACCCAAGCAGCTGCACCACCTCCGCACTTGGACCTTACAAGGGCAAACCCAAGTCTTCCAGGGCAGCCTCAGGAGCAAACCCCAGTGGACAACCCACATGAAGAGGTGGAAATAAAACCATAATTGAAACCCAGGGGCAGTGTGACTAAGGAAGAAGACCCAAAACCTTCCCACCAGCTGTACAAGCTGCAGATTAAATCCACCTGATCAACTAGGCAGATTCTGTGTCTACGAAATATATAAAAGGTCACTGAGAGCTCCCACAAAAGAAAGTGCACTAGTTCTGATAGCTGTGGACATTGGAGGCAAGAATATACGGGAGTAGGACCAGATTAGAATCTGAGCCACCCCCCACAACAGGTCCAGAGATCAGCACAATGCTGGAGGGCATCCTAGGGAGGTGAAGTGGACTGGGACTTCCAGCGAGGGAAAGGACTTTGATAGCAGTGACTCAGGAAAAACATTTATTATTCTTATGTTTTGATTTGTTCTGTAGATTCTTTTGGATTTTTTTCTTTTTTCCCCCCTTTTTCTTCCCTCCTCTGTTGTAGTTGTCAATTTTATTGAAACTATGAAATCTAATTAAGCTTTAGAGCTTTTATTTCCCCTCAGTCACTTTTTTTTATTGTTGTTATAAACCTCTGCCTCTATGTTGGGCTTTTGCAGTTCTGGGGTGTTTTTTTTCTTTTCTTTTTTTTCTCTCTCTCTTTTTTTAAATTTTCACTTTTTAAACCTATTATATGTTTTCTACATTTATTCCTTTGTTTGCCTTTCCTACTATTCTTTTCCAATTGCAGTTAATCTTTAATGTATATATATCTTCTTCATCTGCCTCTATTTAACTTTGCATAACCATTCTTTCTTTCTTATATTTCTTTCCTTTCCTTTCAAGATATTTATTAATTTTGTTTTCATTGCTTTATTCCCCACTTGGCAGCTTGCTTTAGTTTTGTTTTCCACTTTGTGCTTTAGTTAGACTGTTCTCAACTGGTAAATATAATTTTGGATTTCCTGTGTTCATCAGGTCAATCTATTGTACTTTATTTTTCTTGAACTCTATTGTCTTTGCTCATGGATGTATATGTATACATGTATATTCCATTATTTTAATTATCATTTGCCTGATTTTGTAACTGCCATTTGTCTAGGGTTCATCTTTGGTTTCTCATTTTGGGATATTTGTTTTAATCTCACTTAATGCCATAACAAACCACTTGTGGAATCTTCATTCCTGACCAGAGATAAAGCCTTTGGAGTGGGAGCACTGATTCCAAGACCCTAGACTACCAGAGAACTAACCCTAGGGGGTATAAAATAGTGAAAACTCACACAAAGGGAATGATTGGAATACAATGCCAGTAGCAACCTGGGCAGGATGCCTCTTCTTAACAACAAATAAAACAAAAATACAAACCCAATCATCAGCAGACAGGATCAGCAACTCACTGGGCCTTGCCCATCAGAGGAAAAACAAACAAACAAACAAAAACTCAGCACAAATCTCACCCTAAACAAAGCTTACACAAACCACTGGACCAACCTTAGGAGGGAAGAAAACAAAAGGAAGAAAGAATTCAAACTTGAAGCCTGGCAAAGGGAGACCTAAAACACAATAAGTTAAAAAGAAAAGAAAAGGCAGAGAAATACTACACAAATAAAGGAATGAACTAGAAACACAGAAGTCCAAATAAATGAAGAGGAAATAGGCACACTACCTGAAAAAGAATTCATAGTAATGATAGTAAAGATGATCAAAAACCTTGAAGACAAAATGGAGAAAATGCAAGAATCAATTAACAAAAACCTAGAAGAATTAAAGAATAAACATAGAGAGACAAACAACACAATTACTGAAATTAAAAGTACTCTAGAGATAATGTATTAGGAATAGGAATCAATAGTAGAATATCTGAAGCAGAAGAACAAATCAATGATCTGGAAGATAAAATGGTGGAAATAACTTCTGAAGAGCAGAATAAAGTGACAAGAATGAAAAGAACTTAAGACAGTCTCAGAGACCTCTGGGACAATATCAAATGCAACAACATTTGAATTATAGGGGTCCCTGAAGAAGAAGAGAAAAAGAAAGGGCATGAGAAAATTCTTGAAGAGATTATAGTTGAAAATTTCCCCCAAATGGAAAAGGAAATAGTGAATCAAGTCCAAGAGGCACAAAGAGTCCCATACAGGATAAACCCAAGGAGAAACATGCCAAGACACACACTAATCAAACTAACAAAGACTAAACACAAAGAAAGAATATTAAAAGCAGCAAGGGAAAAGCAACAACTAACATACAAGGGAAATCCCCTACGCTTAACAGCTGATCTTTCAACAGAAACTCTGCAGGCTAGAAAGGAATGGCAGGATATACTTAAAGTACTGAAAGGGAAAAATCAACAACTAAGATTACTGTACCCAGCAAGGATCATCCATCATTCAAAATTGATGGAGAAATGAAAAAGCTTTTCAGACAAGAAAAAGTTAAGAGAATTCAGTACCACCAAACCAGCTTTACAACAAATGTTAAAGGGGCGTATATAGTCAAGAAATACAAGAGAAGGAAAAGGATCTGCAAAATCAACTCCAAACAATTTAAAAAGTGACAATAGAATAAATATATCAATAATTACTTTAAATGTAAATGAATTAAATGCTCTAACCAAAAGACAGACTGGCTGAATGAATACAGAAACAAGACTCATACATATGCTGTCTACAAGAAACACACTTTAGTCCTCAAGACACATATACTGAAAGCGAGAGGATGGGAAAATATATTCCATGCAAATGGGAAGTAAAAGAAATCTGGAGTAGCGATCCTATATCTGACAAAACAGACCTTAAATAAAGAAGATTAAAAGAAATAAGGAAGGACACTACATAATGATCCAGGAATCAATCCAAGATGAACAGATAACAATTGAAACAATCTATGCACCCAACATAGAAGCAGCTCAATACATAAGACAAACACTAACAGACATGAAAGGAGAAATTCCTGGTAACAAATATAGTAGAAGACTTTAGCACTCTACCCACTCTGTCCACTCTACCCAATGGACAGATCATCAAAACAGAAAAGTAATAAGGAAACACAAGTCTTGCATGATACATTAGATGAGATGGATCTCATTGATATTTTCAGGACATTCCATCCAAATGCAGAAGAATACACTTTCTTCTCAAGTGCACATGGAACATTTTCCAGGATAGACCACATCTTGGGTCACAAATCAAACCTCAGTAAGTTTAAGAGAATTGAAATCATATTAAGCATCTTCTCTGATCACAACACTATGAGACTAGATATCAGTTATAGAATAAAACTGTAAGAAACACAAACACGTTTCTAAATAACCAACGGGTTACTAAAGAAATCAAAAATGAAATGAAAAAAATTCTAGATACAAATGACAATGAAAACGTGACATCTCAAAACCTATGAAATGCAGCAAAAACAGTCCTAAGAGGGAAGTGTATAGCAATATACACTACCTCAAGCAATCCTACCTCAAGAAACAAGAAAAACTTTTAATAGACTACCTAATTTCACACCTAAAATAACTGGAAAAAGAACAACAAAGAACCCCCAAAATTAGTATAAGGAAAGAAACCATAAATATCGGAGCAGAAATAACTGAAAAAGAAATGAAAGAAACAATAGTATAGATTGATAAAACTAAAAGATGGTTCTTTGAGAAGATAAACAAAACTGACAAACCTTTAGCCAGACTCATTAAGAAAAAAATAGAAGAATCAAATCAACAAAATTAAAAATGAAAAAGGAGAGGTTACAATAGACAATGCAGAAATACAAAGGGTTTAAGAGACTATTATGAACAACTATATGGCAATAAAATGGATAACCTGGAAGAAATGGACAGATTCTTAGAAAAGTTCAATCTTCCAAGACTGAACCAGGAAGAAATAGAAATTATGAACAACCCAATTACAAGCACTGAAATTGAAGCCATGATCAAAAATCTCCCCAAACACAAAAGCCCAGGACCAGATGGCTTCACAAGAGAACTCCAGGAAACATTTGGATAAGACCTAATGCCTTATCTTTCTAAAACTCTTTGAAAAAAATTGCAGAGGAAGGAACACTTCCAAATTCATTCTACTAGGCCACCATCACCCTGATACCAAAACCAGACAAAGACAACACATAAAAAAAGAAAACTATAGGCCAATATCACTGATGAACATAGATGCAAAAATCCTCAACAAAATTTTAGCAAATAGAATTCAGCAACACATCAAAAAGCTCATACACCATGATCAAGTTGGGTTTATTCCAGGAATGCAAAGATTCTTCAATATACACAAATCTATCAATGTGACACACCATATTAACAAATTGAAAGATAAAAATCATATGATCATTTTAATAGATGCAGAAAAAGCCTTTGACAAAATTCAGCACCCATTTATGATTAAAACCCTTCAAAAAATGGGCATAGAAGGAACCTACTTCACCGTAGTAAGGGCCATATATGATAAGCCTACAGCAAATATTATTCTCAATGGTGAAAAACTGAAAGCATTCCCCCTAAGATCAGGAACAAGACAAGGGTGCCAACTTTCACCATTATTATTCAACATAGTTCTGGAAGTCCTAGCTTTAGCAATCAGAGAAGCAAAAGAAATAAAAGGAATCCAGACGGGAAAAGAAGAAATAAAGCTCTCACTGTTGGTAGATGACATGATACTGTCCATAGAAAACCCTAAAGATAGTATCAGAAAATTACTAGAGCTAATCAGTGAATTTAGCAAGTTGCAGGACACAAAATCAATACACAGAAATCACTTGCATTTCTATATACTAACAATGAAAAATCAGAAAGAGAAATTAAAGAATCAATCCTATTCACCTTTTGCAACAAAAAGAATTAAATATCTTGGAATAAACTTACCTAAGGAGACAAAAGAACTGTACACAGAAAATTATAAGACACTGATGAAAAAAATCAAAGACAACATTAACAGATAGAGAGATATTCCATGTTTCTGGTTAGGAAGAATCAATACTGTGAAAATGACTATACTATGAAACACAACCTACAGATTCAATGCAATCCTTATCAAATTACCAATGGCATTTTTCACAGAACTAGAACAAAAAAATTCACAATTCATATGGAAACACAAAAGACCCTGAAAAGCCAAAGCAGTCTTGAGAAAGAAGAATGGAGCTGGAGGAATCAACCTTTCTGACTTCAGATCATATTACAAAGCTACAGTCATCAAGACAATATGATATTGGCACAAAAACAGAAATATAGGTCAATAGAACAAGATAGAAAGCCCAGAATTAAACCTATGCATCTATGGGTACCTTATTTTTGACAAAAGAGGCAAGAATACACAGTGGGGCAAAAACAGCCTCTTCAATAAATGGTTCTGAGAAAACTGGACAGTTGAAGAGGAACTCAAAAGCCTCTTGATGAAAGTGAAAGTGGAGAGTGAAAAAGTTGGCTTAAAGCTCAACATTCAGAAAACGAAGATCATGGCATCCGGTCCCACCACTTCATGGGAAATAGATGGGGAAACAGTGGAAACAGTGTCAGACTTTATTTTTCTGGGCTCCAAAATAGCTACAGATGGTGACTGCAGTCATGAAATTAAAAGAAGCTTACTCCTTGGAAGGAAAGTTATGACCAACCTAGATAGCATATTCAAAAGCAGAGACATTACTTTGCCAACAAAGGTTCGTCTAGTCAAGGCTATGATTTTTCCTGTGGTCATGTATGGATGTGAGAGTTGGACTGTGAAGAAGGCTGAGCATCAAAGAATTGATGCTTTTGAACTGTGGTGTTGGAGAAGACTCTTGAGAGTCCCTTGGACTGCAAGGAGATCCAACCAGTCCATTCTCAAGGAGATCAGCCCTGGGATTTCTTTGGAAGGAATGATGCTTAAGGTGAAACTCCAGTACTTTGGCCACCTCATGGGAAGAGTTGACTCATTGGAAAAGACTCTGATGCTGGGAGGGATTGGGGGCAGGAGGAGAAGGGGACGACAGAGGATGAGATGGCTGGATGGCATCACTGACTCGATGGACATGAGTCTGGGTGAACTCTGGGAGTTGGTGATGGACAGGGAGGCCTGGCGTGCTGCAGTTCATGGGGTCACAAAGAGTCGGACACGACTGAATGACTGATCTGATCTGATCTGATCTGATGTGTAAAAAGAATGAAATTAGGACATTTCCTGACACCATACATGAAGATAAACTCAAAATGGAATAAAGACCTAAATGTAAGACCAGAAACTAAAACTCTTAGAGGAAAACATAGGCAGAACAGCCAGTGACATAAATCAAAGCAAGATCCTCTAAGACCCACCTCCTAGAGTAACGGAAATACAAACGAAAGTAAACAAGTGGGACCTGATTAAACTTAAAAACTTTAGCACAGCAAAGGAAATTATAAGCAAGGTGAAAAGACAACCCACAGAATGGGAGGAAATAATAGCAAATGAAACAACTGACAAGGGATTCATTTCCAAAATATACAAGCAGCTCATACAATTCAATACCAGGGGGAAAAAAAAAAAGCCGATCGAAAAGTGGGAAAAAAGACCTAAACAGACATTTCTCCAAAAAAGACATACTGATGGCTAACAAACACATGAAAAAATGCTCAACATCGCTCATTAATCAGTTCAGTTCAGTCACTCGGTTGTGTCCAACTCTTTGCGACCCCATGAATTGCAGCCTGCCAGGTCTCCCTGTCCATCACCAACTCCCAGAGTTCACTCAAACTCACATCCATTGGGTAGGTGATGCCATCCAGCAATCTCATCCTCTGTCATCCCCTTCTCCTCCTGCCACCAATCCCTCCCAGCATCAGAGTCTTTTCCAATGAGTCAATTCTTTGCATGAGGTGGCCAAAGCACTGGAGTTTCAGCTTTAGCATCATTCCTTCCAAAGAACACCCAGGGCTGATCTCCTTGAGAATGGACTGGTTGGATCTCCTTGCAGTCCAAGGGACTCTCAAGAGTCTTCTCCAACACCACAGTTCAAAAGCATCAATTCTTCGGCGCTCAGCCTTCTTCGCAGTCTGACTCTCACATCCATATATGACCACAGGAAAAACCATAACCTTGACTAGATGGACATTTGTTGGCAAAGTAATGTCTCTACTTTTGAATATGCTATCTAGGTTGGTCATAACTTTCCTTCCAAGAAGTAAGCATCTTTTAATTTCCTGGCTGCAATCACCATCTGCACTTATTTTGGAGCCCAAAAATTATTAGAGAAATGCAAATCAAAATTACAATGAGTTATCATCTTACACTCGTCAGAAAGTCCCTCATCAAAAAGTCTACAAACAATAAATGCTGGAAAGGTTGTGGAGAAAAGGGAACACTCTTGCACTGTTGGTGGGAATGTAAATTGATACAGCCCCTATGGAAGATGGTATGGAGATTCCTTTAAAAACTAGGAACAAATCCACCATATGAGCCAGCAATCCCACTCCTAGGCATATACCCTGAAGAAACCAAAATTGAAAGAGACACATGTATCCCATTGTTCATTGCAGCACTATTTACAATAGCTAGAACATGGAAGCAACCTAGATGTCCATCAACAGATGAATGGATAAAGAAGTTGTGGTATATATACACAATGGAAAAGTACTCAGCCATAAAAGGGAACGCATTTGAGTCAGTCTAATGAGGTGGATGAAGCTAGAACCTAGTATACAGAGTGAAGTGAGTCAGGATGAGAAAGATAAATACTGAATTCTAATGCATGTATATGGAATCTACAACATTTACAGGGCAACAGTGGAGAAACAGACATAGAGAATAGACTTATGGACATGGGGAATGGGGAGGAGAGGGTGAGATGTATGGAAAGAGTAACATGGAAACTTACATTTAGTTCAGTTCAGCTCAGTCTCTCAGTAGTGTCCGACTCTTTGTGACCCCACGGACTGCAGCACGCCAGGCCTCCCTGTCCATCACCAACTCCTGGAGTCCACGCAAACCCATGTCCATTGAGTCAGTGATGCCATCCAACCATCTCATCCTCTGTCGTCCCCTTCTCCTGCCCTCAATCCCTCCCAGCATCAGGGTCTTTTCAAGTGAGTCACCTCTTAGCATCAGGTGGCCAAAGTATTGGAGTTTCAGCTTCAACATCAGTCCTTCCAATGAACACTCAGGACTGATCTCCTTTAGGATGGACTGGTTGGATCTCCTCGCAGTCCAAGGGACTCTCAAGAGTCTTCTCCAACACCACAGTTCAAAAGCATCAATTCTTTGGCACTCAGCTTTCTTTATAGTCCAACTCTCACATCCATACATGACCACTGGAAAAACCATAACCTTGACTAGATGGATGTTTGTTGGCAAAGTAATGTCTCTGCTTTTGAATATGCTGTCTAGGTTGCTCATACCTTTCCTTCCAAGGAGTAAGTGTCTTTTAATTTCATGGCTGCAATCACCTTCTGCAGTGATTTTGGAGCCCAGAAAAATAAAGTCACTCTTTCTCCATCTATTTCCCATGAAGTGATGGGACCAGATGCCATGATCTTAGTTTTCTGAATGTTGAGTTTTAAGCCAACTTTTTCACTCTCCTTTTTCACTTTCATCAAGAGGTTCTTTAGTTTTTCTTTGCTTTCTGCCTTAAGAGTGGTGACATCTGCATATATGAGGTTATTGATATTTCTCCCAGCAATCTTGATTCCAGCTTGTGCTTCTTCCAGCCCAGCATTTCTCATGATGTACTCTGCATATAAGTTAAACAAGCAGGGTGACAATATACAGCCTTGAAGTACTCTTTTTCCTATTTGGGACCAGTCTGTTGTTCCATGTCCAGTTCTAACTGTTGCTTCCTGGCCTGCGTACATAGTTCTCCAGAGGCTGGTCAGGTGGTCTGGTATTCGCATCTCTTTCAGAATTTTCCAGAGTTTATTGTTATCCACACAGTCAAAGGCTTTGGCATAGTCAATAAAGCAGAAATAGATGTTTTTCTGGGACTCTCTTGCTTTTTCCATGACCCAGCAAATGTTGGCTATTTGATCTCTGGTTCCTCTGCCTTTTCTAAAACCAGCTTGAACATCTGGAAGTTCACAGTTCATGTATTGCTGAAGTCTGGCTTGGAGAATTTTGAGCATTACTTTACTAGCGTGTGACATGAGTGCAATTGTTCAGTAGATTGAGCATTCTTTGGCATTGCCTTTCTTTGGAAACTTACATTACCATATGTAAAATAGAAGCCAACGGGAATTTTCTGTATGGGTCAGGAAGCTCAAACAGGGGCTCTGTATCAATGTAGACGGGTGGGATGGGGAGGGAGATGGAAGGGAGGTTCAAGAGGGAGGGGAATATATATATACCTATGGGTGATTTATGTTGAGGTTTCACAGAAAACAGAAAAATTCTCTAAAGCAATTATCCTTCGATAAAAAAAAAACTAACATCAGAAAAATCTATATGATTTTCCACATGTTGTTAGGTCACTTAAAAATTATTTTAATTCCTAGTTAGAGAAGCAAAGAATTAATTCAAGTTAAGCATACTCCAGAGCAGTGATGTAGTATTTTGTTAATATTTTCTTCTTGCAGTCCATTTGTTTGCTGTTTGAATAGGAAATGCATGTAAAGGGTGCAAACTCCAAAAGATACAAAAGCAAATACAGCTCCCATTTCTTACAGTAACCAATTGCTCCTATATCTTATCAGAAATATTCCATTAGTATACTTGCATATATCCACCTTTGTATTTAGTAATTATGAATCTACCTAGATATGCTTGTATATATATGTGGTGGTGGTTCAGTTGTTAAGTCGTGTCTGACTCTTGCGACCCCATGGACTGTAGCCTGTCAGCCTCCTCTGTCCGTAGGGATTCTCTAGGAAAGAATACTGGAGTGGATTGCCAGTTCCTTCCCCAGGGAATTTTCCCAACCCAGGAATCAAACCCAGGTCTCTCTCTCTCTATATATATATATATATATATATATACATATATATATATATACACATATATATATATATATACACATACACACACACATACAAATCCGTGCACACACACACACACACACATACAAATCCATGCACACACACACACACACATCATATTTTTGAGGAGTTTACATTTGCAGAGATTTACAGTTAGTTTTAAAATGAGATATAAGTTAAAGGACAAAAAACTTAAATGTATAATTTGATGGTATTTTACATAATACATGGTCACATAACTAGATTATTTCCACAACCTCACAAGGTCCCTTTTGTCACCTATCAAAAACTTTATATTAGTAAGAATAATATCACATACACATTTTTGGACCCATGTTCTTTTATTTGACATTATGATTGTGAAATTTACCTCTACTCTTGGGTGAACAGTAGATCATTCTTTTTGGAGATTTTATTTTTTAGATTTAGCAAAATTTACAAGAAGGTATAGAAATTTCCTATATATTCTGGCCCTGTGCATGCACATCATCCTCTATTATCAGTGTCCCCTACCAGAGTCATACATTTGTTACAGTTGATGAACTGATACATCAATCATAATTACCCAAATAGTCTATAGTTTACATTAGTGAAGTGAGTGAAAGTCAGTCAGTCATGTCCAACTCTTTGCAAGCCAATGGACTATACAGTCCATGGAATTCTCCAGGCCAGAATACTGGCGTGGGTAGCCTTTCTCTTCTCCAGGGGGTCTTCCCAACCCAGGGATTGAACCCAGGTCTCCCATATTGCAGGCAGATTCTTTACCAGCTGAGCCACAGGGGAAGCCCAAGAATACTGGAGTGGGTAGCCTATCCCTTCTCTAGCAGATCTTCCTGACCCAGGAATGGAACTGGGGTCTCCTGTATTGCAGGAAGATTCTTTACCAACTGAGCTATCTGGGAAGCCCCTGTTTACATTAGGGAATTCATTCATTTTTTCATCTGATACTCCATTGTACCTAAAGAAAGTATCACAAAATAAAACAAATCACACAAATGTTTTGGCTTCCCAGTGCATATAAAAATTATGTTTATACTACACTGTAGTCTGCTAAGTGTACAATAGCATTATGTATTAAAATGTGCATACCTTAATTAAAAATGCTTTATTACTAAAAAAATGCTACCCATCATATGAGCCTCCAGTGGGTTGTAAATTTTTTTGCTGATGAAGAGTTTCACCTCAGTGTTGATGTTTGCAGACTGATAAGTGTAGTGATTGCTGAAGGTTGGAGTTCATGTGGCAGTTTCTTAAAATAAGACAATGAAGTGTGCCACACTGACTGACTGACTTTTATGAACAATTTCTCTGTAGCATACAATCCTGTTCAATAGACTTTTATCCACTATGGAATTCCTTTCAAAACTGAGTTAATCCTCTCAAACCATGCTGCTGCTTTATCAACTAAGTTTATGTAATATTTTACATAATTTGTTTTTTTTTACAAATTTATTGTGGTATAATAATCTGTACATTACTTTGCCAACAAAAGTCCATATAGTCAAAGCTATAGTTTGAGAGATGCACCATAAAAAAAGCTGAGTTCCAAAGAATTGATGCTTTTGAACTGTGGTATTGGAGAAGACTCTTGATAGTCTCTTGGACATCAAGGAGATCCAGTCAGTCAATTCTAAAGGAAATCAGTCCTGAATATTCATTGGAAGGACTGATGCTGAAGCTGAAGTTCCAATACTTTGGCCACCTGATGCAAAGAACTGACTCTTTGGAAAAGACCCTGATGCTGGGCAAGACTGAAGGCACGAAAAGGGGATGACAGTGGGTGAGGTGGTTGGATAACATCACCAACTTGATGGACATGAATTTGAGCAAGCTCTGAAAGTTGGTAATGGACAGGGAAGCCTGGTGTGTTGCCCTCCATGGGACTGCAGAGTCAGACACAACTGAGCAACTGAACTGAACTGAATATATACATCTAAAATGTTCAATTTGATAGGCTTTGACATGTGTTTAATTGTGAAGTAATTACTACAATGTAGATAACAAACATGTCCATCACCCCCACAAGTTTCCTCATACTGATGTAATCTATCCTTCCCTCCCTCCAGCCTCAGGTAACCACTGATATACTTTCTCTCACTATAGGTTAGTTTACAATTTCTAGAATTTTATATAAATGGAATCATAGAATATTTACTCTTTCATGTTTGGCTTCTTTCACTCAACACAGTTACTTTAAGATACTACATGTAGTAACAGTTCTTATTTTCTAAATTGGGATAGAGTTGCTTTACAGTGTGGGGTCAATTTCTGCTGTACAATGAAGTGAATCAGCTATATGTGAACATGCATCCCCTCTCTCTTGGATCTTCCTCCCACCCCACTCCCATCCTACCCATCTAGGTCTCCAAGAGCACTGAGGTGAGCTCCCTGCATTATACAGTAGGTTCCCACTAGCTATCTGTTTTAAAAATGGCAGTACACATAGTGTTTCACAGTATTCCATAGCTTGTTGAACAACTCACTTGTTGATGAATATATGGGTTATTTCCAGTGTTGATTATTATAAATAAAGGTGCTATAAAAAATGAGAAAAAAGTCTTTGTGTGGATATTAGCTCATGTTTATTTTGGGTAAATACTTAGGAATAGAATGACAAGGTTGTATAGTAGGTGTAAGCTTACATTTTTTTTTAAACTGCCAATATATTCTCTAAAGTGGTTATATCATTTTATATTCCAAGTGATGTGTATGAGCTTTCTAGCAGCACAGTGGTGCCAACACTTAATATGATCAGTATTTTTAAAAAATTTAGCCATTACAGTTGGTATTAAGGAATATCTCAATGGAATTTAATTTGCACTCCCTAACAGTTAGAACTGGACATGGAACAACAGACTGGTTCCAAATAGGAAAAGGAATATGTCAAGGCTGTATATTGTCACCCTGCTTATTTAACTTATATGCAGAGTACATCATGAGAAACACTGGACTGGAAGAAACACAAGCTGGAATCAAGATTGCTGGGAGAAATATCAATAACCTCAGATATGCAGATGACACCACCCTTATGGCAGAAAGTGAAGAGGAACTAAAAAGCCTCTTGATGAAAGTGAAAGAGGAGAGTGAAAAAGTTGGCTTAAAGCTCAACATTCAGAAAACGAAGATCATGGCATCTGGTCCCATCACTTCATGGGAAATAGATGGGGAAACAGTGGAAACAGTGTCAGACTTTATTTTTTGGGGCTCCAAAATCACTGCAGATGGTGACTGCAGCCATGAATTTGAAAGACGCTTACTCCTTGGAAGGAAAGTTATGAGCAACCTAGACAGCATATTCAAAAGCAGAGACATTACTTTGCCAACAAATGTTCATCTAGTCAAGGCTATGGTTTTTCCTGTGGTCATGTATGGATGTGAGAGTTGGACTGTGAAGAAGGCTGAGCGCCGAAGAATTGATGCTTTTGCACTGTGGTGTTGGAGAAGACTCTTGCAAGTCCCCTGGACTGCAAGGAGATCCAACCAGTCCATTCTGAAGGAGATCAGCCCTGGGATTTCTTTGGAGGGAATGATGCTGAAGCTGAAACTCTAGTACTTGGCCACCTCATGTGAAGAGTTGACTCATTGGAAAAGACCCTGATGCTGGGAGGGATTGGGGGCAGGAGGAGAAGGGGACAACAAAGGATGAGATGGCTGGATGGCATCACTGACTCAATGGACGTGGGTCTGAGTGAACTCTGGGAGTTGGTGATGGACAGGGAGACCAGGTGTGCTGCGATTCATGGGGTCGCAAAGAGTAGGACATGACTGAGCAACTGAACTGAACTGAGCAGAATTTCAATTGGTGTAGAACATTTGTTTCATGTGCTCATCTCCTATATGCATATTTTCTTTCCATGAAATGGCTATTCAACTATTTTGTCCATTTTAAGTGGGGCTATTCGTTGTCTTATAAGAATTGTTTGCAAATTCTACATACAAGTCCTTTGTCAGATACATGATTTGCAAAATTTTATTTTAGTCAGCTGCCTGCTCTTAACAGTGGCTTTAGAAGAATAAAAGTTTTACTCTTGCTAAAGAGCAACTTATTGATTTTATTCTTTAATAGTTCATGCTTTTGTGTTCTATTTAAGAATTCTTAAAATTCTCCAATTTTATTTTGGATGGAGATTTAGGAGGGAGAGGACATATATTTGTCCCCTATTAATGTGTTAGAGATTCAGGAGGGAGGGGACATATGTATGCCTATGTCCAATTCATGTTGATGTATGGCAAAAGCCATTACAATATTGTTGAGTAATTATCCTCCAATTAAAATAAATAAATTAGAAAAATCAAATGATGATGTATGTGTAAGTTTATTTTGGACATCCCATTCAGTTCCAATAATCCATTCTTGGTCACCATAGCTTTATAAGTCTGAAATCAGATATTCTGTGTTATCTGATTTTGTTCTTTTTCAAAGGCCTTTTGGCTATTTTAGGTTTTCTGTACTTCTATACAAATTTTAGAATCAGTTTGATAATTTCTACAAAAAAAAGAGCCATATTTGATTTTGTTTGCTATTGTAATGAATCTATAAATAAATTTGGGTAAAATTGTCATGATAACAATATTAACTTTTCATCAGTTAACAAAGTATTTGTTGTTGGTGTTTAGTTGCTCAGTAGTGTCCTACTTTGTGCGACCCCAAACACTGCAGCATGCCAGACTTCCCTGTCCTTCACTGTCTCTCAGAGTTTGCTCAGACTCATGTCCATTGAGTCAGCGATGCTATCCAACCGTCTCATTCTCTTGCCCCCTTCTCAGGTCCTCAGTCTTTCTTAGCATCAGTGTCTTTTCCAATGAGTTGGTTGGTTCTTCACATCAAAGTATATATTTTTACTAATTTAGTCATATTTAATTCTCTCAGAAACATTTTGTAATTCTTAGTGCAGAAGGTTTTTTACATCTTTTGCCAGATTTATACCTAAGTATTTCATATTCTGGTGGGCTACAGTCCATGGGGTTGCAAAAGAGTTGGACATGACTTAGTGACTCAGTTCAGTTCAGTTCAGTTCAGTCGCTCAGTCGTGTCCGACTCTTTGCAACCCCATGAATTGCAGCACACCAGGCCTCCCTGTCCATCACCATCTCCTGGAATTCACTCAAACTCACGTCCATTGAGTCGGTGATGCCATCCAGCCATCTCATCCTCTGTCATCACCTTCTCCTCTTGCCCCCAATCCCTCCCAGCATCAGAGTCTTTTCCAATGAGTTCACATGAGGTGGCCAAAGTACTGGAGCTTCAGCTTTAGCATCATTCCTTCCAAAGAATACCCAGGACTGATAGCCTTTAGAATGGACTGGTTAGATCTCCTTGCAGTCCAAGGGACTCTAAAGAGTCTTCTCCAACACCACAGTTCAAAAGCATCAATTCTTCAGCGCTCAGCTTTCTTCACAGTCCAACTCTCACATCCATACATGACTACTGGAAAAACCATAGCCTTGCCTAGGCGGACCTTTGTTGGCAAGGTAATGTCTCTGCTTTTTAATATGCCATCTAGGTTGGTCATAACTTTCCTTCCAAGGTGTAAGTGTCTTCTAATTTCGTGGCTGCAATCACCATCTTCAATGATTTTGGACTTAGTGACTAAACAACAAAAATTTCATATTCTTGTATTCCCAGGGTGGTTCGGTGGTAAAGAATCTGCCTGCCAATGCAGGAGTCATGGGTTCAATCCTTGGGTCAGGAAGATCCCCTGGAGAAGGAAATTACAACCCATTCCAGTATTATTCCCTGGGAAATACCATGGACAAAGGAGCAGAGCAGGCTACAGTCCATGGTATCACAAGAGTCAGACACGACTTAGCAACTTCACAACAATTCATTTTTTTAAATTTTATATAAGAGTATAGTTGATTAACAATGTATTAGATTCAGGTGTACAACAAAGTGATTAAGTTATACATTTAATCTATTCTTTTTCAAATTATGTTCCCATTTAGGTTATTACTTCCTGGAGAAGGAAATGGCAACCCACTCCAGTACTCTTGCCTGAAGAATCCCATGGACTGAGGAGCCTGGTAGGCTACAGTCCATGGGGTCACAAAGAGCTGGACATGACTGAGCAACTTTACTTCACTTCACTTTTAGGTTATTACAGAATATTGAGCAGAGTTCCCAGTGCTGTACAGTAAGTCTTTGTCGGTTATCCATTTTAAATATAGCAGTGTGTCAATCCCAAGCTTCTCAACTATCTCTCCCTATCCTTCCCCTCTGGTTCAGTTCAGTTCAGTCACTCAGTTATGTGCAACTCTTTGCAACCCCATGGACTGAAGCACACCAGGATCCCCTCTGGTAATTCTAAGTTGTTTTTGATGATACTATCAATGGTATTTTTTATTTCAATTTCTGATTGCTTGTAAGCAGTATAAAGAAAACTAATTGATTTTTCCATAATGGCCTTGTATTCTATAACTCCTCTAACCTTATTAATTTACTAGCTTTCTAGGTACATTCCACTAGATTAAATTCATAGACTACTATGTCATCTGAGTATAAAGACTGCTTTATTACCTCCTTTACATTCTGGATGCCTCTTATTTCTTTTTCTTGCCTTATTATGCCAGATAAACCCTCCAGAGCACAGTTGTGAATAGAAGTGGTGAGAGTGGGCAAGTTTGCCATTTTCCTGATCTTAGAGGGGAAATGTTGTTTTCAACACTAATAATGATGTTAGCCGGAGAAGGCAATGGCACCCCACTCCAGTACTCCTGCCTGGAAAATCCCATGGACGGAGGAGCCTGGTAGGCTGCAGTCCATGGGGTCGCTAAGAGTCAGACACGACTGAGCGACTTCACTTTCACTTTTCACTTTCATGCATCAGAGAAGGAAATGGCATCCCACTCCAGTGTTCTTGCCTGGAGAATTCCAGGGACGGGGGAGCCTGGTGGGCTGCCATCTATGGGGTCACACAGAGTCAGACACAACTGAAGTGACTTAGCAGTAGCAGCAATGATGTTAGTTGTAGATTTTTCACAGATGATCTTTATCAGGTTGAGGAGATTCCTTCCTATATCTGGTTTTCTGATATGTATTTATTTAATGAATGGATGTTGGATAAATCATATTTGGAATAAACCATTTTTGGTCATGATATATTATCATTTTTATATCTTGTGGGATTTGACTGGCTAAAACTCTGTTAAGAATTTATTCATTTATGCCAATGAGGGATACTGGTCTATAGTTTTCCTTTCTTGTTAGATCATTTCTTTTCTGTTGTTTGTTCATTGGTTGGTTTTTATCAAGGAAATACTGAAGTCATAAAAGAGTTGGGAAGAATTTCTTCCATTTTCTGAAATTGTATAGAATTGGTATCATTTCCTTATTAAATATTTAGTATCAGTCACCAGAAAGGTAATCTAGGTTTGGAATATTACTGTGAAAATACCTTTACCTGAAAATTTATTTATTTTAACAGGTATGGAGCTATTCAGATTTTCTTTTTTTTCTTTTTTGAGTGAGCTTGGCTATATGTGTCCTTCAAAATATGCATCCATTTCATCTAAGTTACTAAATTTATAAGCATAAATTTCTTCATATTTTCCTATTATTTTTAAAATTTCTATAGAATCTAGTAGAGGCTATCATTTTCCTATCTGTGAGTGTGGAAATTTTTGTCTTTTTTCCTGATCAATCTGGCTAGGGCTTTATCAATTTTTTGATCCTTCTAAAAAATAGTTTGTGATGTTACTAGTTTTTTTTTTTTCTTAATTTTTTTTATTAAAGTATAATTGCTTTACAGAATTTTTTTATTTTCTGTCAAACCTCAACATGAATCACCCATAGGTATACATATATTCCCCTCCCTCTTGAACCTCCCTTCCATCTCCCTCCGCATCCCACCCCACTAGATTGATACAGAGCCCCTGTTTGAGCTTCCTGAGCCATACAGCAAATTCCCGTTGGCTATCTATTTTACATATGGTAATGTAAGTTCCCATGTTACTCTTTCCATACATCTCATCCTCTCCTCCCCTCTCCCCATGTCCATAAGTCTATTCTCTATGTCTGTTTCTCCATTGCTGCCCCGTAAATAAATTCTTCAGTACCATTTTCCTAGATTCCATGTATGTGTGTTAAATTACGATATTTATCTTTTCTCTCTGACTCACTTCACTCTGTATAATAGGTTCTAGGTTCATCCACCTCATTGGAACTAACTCAAATGTGTTCCTTTTTATGGCTGATTAATATTCCATTGTGTATATGTACCACAACTTCTTTATCCATTCATCTGTCAATGGACATCTAGGATGCTTCCATGTTCTAGCTATTGTAAATAGTGCTGCAATGAACAATGGGCTACATGAGTCTTTTTCAATTTCAGTTTCTTCAGGGTATATGCATAGGAGTGGGATTACTGGGTCATATGGTGGTTTTATTCCTTTTTTTTTTTTTAAGGAATCTCCATACCATCTAACATAGTGATTTTTTACCACACCTTAAATCTCAGTGCTTCTAATTGGGTTGTTTATAATTTCAATTTCTTCCTGGCTCAGTCTTGGAAGATTGGACTTTTCTAAGAATCTGTCCATTTTTTCCAGATTATCCATTTTATTGCCAGATAGTTGTTTTTAATAGTCTCTTATAATCCTTTATATTTCTGCATTGTTTGTTGTAACCTCTCCTTTTTCATTTCTAATTTTGTTGATTTGATTCTTCTCTCTCTTTTTATTGATGAGTCTCATTAAATGTTTGTCAATTTTGTTCATCTTCTCAAAGAACCAGCTTATAGATTTATTTATCTTTACTATTGTCTTTCATTTCTTTTTCAGTTATTTCTGCTCTAATTTTTATGATTTCTTTCCTTATACTAATTTTGTTGTTGTTGTTGTTGTTCTTTCCAGTTGTTTTAGGTGTGAAATTAGGTTGTCTATTCAATGTTTTTCTTGTTTCTTGGGGTAGAATTATATTGCTATACACTTCCCTCTTAGGACTGTTTTGGCTGCATCCCATAGATTTTGAGTTGTTGTGTTTTCATTATCACTTGTTTCTAGAAATGATTTTATTTCACTTTTGATTTCTTCAGTAACCTGTTGGTTATTTAGAAACATGTCATTTAATCTCCATGTGTTTGAGTTTCTTACAGTTTTTTCCCTTGTAATTGATATCTAGTCTCTTAGTGTTGTGGTCAGAGAAGATGCTTGTATGATTTCAAATTTCTTAAATTTACTGAGGTTTGATTTGTGACCCAAGATGTGGTCTATCCTGGAAAATGTTCCACGTGCACTTGAGAAGAAAGTGTAATCTTCTGCATTGGGATGGAACGTCCTGAAGATATCAATGGGATCCATCTCATCTAACGTATCATTTAAGACTTGCTCTTCCTCATTAATTTTCTGTTTTGATGATCAGTCCATTGGTATGGGTAGAGTGCTAAAGTCTCCTACTATTATTTTGTTACCATCAGTTTCTCCTTTCATGACTGTTAGTGTTTGTCTTATGTACTGAGCTGCTCCTATGTTGGGTGCATAGATATTTACAATTGTTATCTCTTCCTCTTGGACTGATCCCTGGATCATTATGTAATGTCTTTCCTTATTTCTTTTAATCTTCTTTATTTTAAGGTCTATTCTGTCAGATATGAGGATTGCTACTCCAGCTTTCTTTTGATCCCATTTGTACGGAATGTATTTTTCCATCCTTTCATTTTCAGTCCATATGTGTCTTGAGGTCTGAAGTGGGTTTCTTGTAGACAGCATATATATGGGTCTTGTTTTTCATTCAGCCAATCTGTGTCTTTTGTTTGCAGCATTTAATCTATTTACATTTAAAGTGATTATTGATATATATCTTCCCATTGCCATTTTATGAATTCTTTAGGGTTGATTCTGTAGATCTTTATTATTCTTATATTTTAGGACAATATTAGTCTAACATTTGTTGTAAAGCTAGTTTGGTGGTACTGAAATCTGTTAACTTTTGCATGTCTGAAAAGCTTTTCCATTTCTCCATCAATTTTGAATGAGATCCTTGCCAGGCACAGTACTCTTGGTTGTAGATTTTACCTTTTCAAGACTAACTATATTATGCCATTCCTTTCTGGCCTGCAGAGTTTCTGTTGAAAGATCAGCTGTTAAGCATATGGATTTCCCTTGTATGTTCAGTTCAGTTCAGTTCAGTCGCTCAGTCATGTCCGACCCTTTGTAACCCCATGAACCACAGCACACCAGGCCTCCCTATCCATCACCAACTTCTGGAGTCTAGCCAAACCCATATCCATTGAGTCGGTGATGTCATTCAACCATCTCATCCTCTGTCGTCTCCTTCTTCTCCTGTCCTCAATCTTTCCCAGCATCAGGGTATTCTCAAATGAGTCAGTTCTTTGCATCAGGTGGCAAAAAGTATTGGAGTTTCAGCTTCAACATCAGTCCTTCCAATGAACACCCAGGACTGATCTCATTTAGGATGGACTGGTTGGATCTCCTTGCAGTCTGAGGGAATCTCAAGAGTCTTCTCCAACACCACAGTTCAAAAGCATCAATTCTTCTGCGCTCAGCCTTTTTATAGTCCAACTCTCACATCCATACATGACTACTGGAAAAACCATAGCCTTGACTAGATGGACCTTTGTTGACAAAGTAATGTCTCTGCTTTTTAATATGCCGTCTAGCTTGGTCATAACTTTCCTTCCAAGGAGTAAGTGTCTTTTCATTTTATGGCTGCAATCACCATCTGCAGTGATTTTGGAGCCCCCAAAATAAAGTCAGCTACTGTTGCCACTGTTTCCCCATCTATTTGCCATGAAGTGAACTTATATGGAGACTACATCATAAGAAATGCTGGGCTGGAGGAAGCACAAGCCAGAATCAAGATTGCCAGGAGAATTATCAATAACCTCAGATATGCAGATGACCCCACCCTTATGGCAGAAAGTGAAGAAGAATTAAAGGGCCTCTTGATGAAAGTGAAAGAGAAGAGTGAAAAAGTTGGCTTAAAGCTCAACATTCAGAAAGCTAAGATCATGGCATCTGGTCCCATCACTTCAAGGGACTCTTGAGAGTCCCTTGGACTGCAAGAAAGTCCAACCAGTCCATCCTAAGGAAGATCAGTCCTGGGTGTTCATTGGTAGGACTGATGTTGAAGCTGAAACTCCAGTACTTTGGACACCTGATGCGAAGAGCTGACTCATTGGAAAAGACCCTGATGCTGGGAAGGATTGAGGGCAAGAGGAGAAGGGAACGACAGAGGATGAGATGGTTGGATGGCATCACTGACTCAATGGACATGGGTTTGGGTGGACTCCAGGAGTTGGTGATGGACAGGGAGGCCTGGCATGCTGCGATTCATGGGGTCACAAAGAGCTGGACATGACTGAGCAAATGAACTGAACTGAACTGAATGGATCAGATGCCATGATCTTATTTTTCTGAATGTAGAGCTTTAAGCCACCTTTTTCACTCTCCTCTTTCACTTTCATCAAGTCTCTTTAGTCCTTCTTCACTTTCTGCTATAAGGGTGGTGTCATCTGCATATGTTAGATGTATGTTACTTGTTTTTCCCTTGCTGCTTTTAATATTCTTTCTTTGTGTTTAGTCTTTGTTAGTTCGTGTAGTATGTGTTTGGCATGTTTCTCCTTAGGTTTATCCTGTATGGGACTCTTTGTGCCTCTTGGACTTGATTCACTATTTCCTTTTCCATTTGGGGGAAATTTTCAACTATAATCTCTTCAAGAATTTTCTCATGCCCTTTCTTTTTCTCTTCTTCTTCAGGGACCCCTATAATTCAAATGTTGTTGCATTTGATATTGTCCCAGAGGTCTCTGAGACTGTCTTAAGTTCTTTTCATTCTTGTCACTTTATTTGCTCTTCAGAAGTTATTTCCACCATTTTATCTTCCAGATCATTGATTTGTTCTTCTGCTTCAGATACTCTGCTATTGATTCCTATTCCTAATACATTATCTCTAGAGTACTTTTAATTTCAGTAATTGTGTTGTTTGTCTCTGTATGTTTATTCTTTAATTCTTCTAGGTTTTTGTTAATTGATTCTTGCATTTTCTCCATTTGTCTTCAAGGTTTTTGATCATCTTTACTATCATTATTATGAATTCTTTTTCAGGTAGTTTGCCTATTTCCTCTTCATTTATTTGGACTTCTGTGTTTCTAGTTCATTCCTTTATTTGTGTAGTATTTCTCTGCCTTTTCTTTCTTTTTTTTTTTTTTTTTAACTTACTGTGTTTTAGGTCTCCCTTTGCCAGGCTTCAAGTTTGAATTCTTTCTTCCTTTTGTTTTCTTCCTTCCTAAGGTTGGTCTAGTGGTTTGTGTAAGCTTTGTATAGGGTGAGATTTGTGCTGAGTTTTTGTTTGTTTGTTTTTCCTCTGATGGGCAAGGCCCAGTGAGTTGCTGATCCTGTCTGCTGATGATTGGGTTTGTATTTTTGTTTAGTTTGCGGTTTAGATGATGCATCCTGCACAGGGTGCTAGTGGTGGTTGAGGAAGCTGGATCTTGTATTCCAATCATTCCCTTTGTGTGAGTTCTCACTATTTGATACTCCCTAGGCTTAGTTCTCTGGTAGTCTAGGGTCTTGGAATCAGTGCTCCCATTCCAAAGGCTCCGGGCTTGATCTTTCCTTTGTGCTGGTCCTGCAGCTGGCCTCTCTACTCAGACGCATTCAGCCCCATCACGTGTAGGTCAGATGTTACTGTTTTTAATTTTTTGTTTTTGTCTTGTTTTCTATTTTACTGATTTTGACTCTTTTTAAAATTTTATGTCTTATATTTACTTAGGGTTTAATTGTTCTTTTGTTTTTTTCTTGTCTCTTATGGTACAAGCTTTGGTCCTTGAATTAAGACTATTCTTTTCATATAGCATTTGGTGCCATATGAATTTCCTCAAAGTACATTCCACAAATTTTGATATGCCATGTTTTCATTTTCATTAAGTTTATAATAGTTTTTAATTTCCTCTAGATTTTTGTCTACTTTGGTGGGTTATTTAGAAGTGTGTTGTTTAGTTTCTAAATACTCAGGGGATTTTTCAGATATTCTTTTGTTGATTTTATAATTTAATTCTGTTGTGATCAGAGAGTCCACTTTGTACTAAAAAGTTTTTTTTTTTTTTAACAGATATTGACACTTTTTTTATGATCTAGAACATGGTATATCTACTTTTAAAATTTTTTGTCTGCACTTTGAAAAACATGCTTATTCTGATGCTGTGAAATGGGATGTTCTGTAAATGTTACTGACATCTTAGATCAGGTTGATTGATAGTGCTGTTCAGTTTTAAATATCTTCACTAAATTTCTGTCTATATATTCTATCAGATATTGAGAGATACAGTAAAAATTTCCAACTAATTGCAGATGTGTCTGTTTTGCTTTACAGTTCTAGCAAATTTCATTCATTTTTGAAACTGTTATATACATACTCCATTAGGATTTTTATGTACTCTTGATAAATTAACCGATTTATCATTATTAAATGGCTTTTCTTATCTCTGGTAATATTCTTTTCCCTGAAATATATTATGTCTGATATTAATATAACTATTGCAATTTTCTTTTCATTAGTGGTATGTCAATTTTTAGACCAAGGAGCAACAACCTTTTTTCTGTAGAGGACCAATAATATTAATAAATATTTTTGGCTATTTCTACTTCTCTGGTTTCACTGGCAGTCTAAGACATCTTCATGGAAAAATACATTTGCCAGTGGTTCTTCTATTGGGTACATTTGTGTGTGCATGTGTGTACTAAAGAAATCGATTGTCTACCTCCCACACACTAAAAATACAGTGGTGGGAGAGACATAACACAGATGCTCTTGTATGAAAGTGAAAGTCTCTCAGTCATGTCTGACTCTTTGCAACACTATGGACTGTGTAGTCCATGGAATTCTCCAGGTCAGAATACTGGAGTGGGTAGCCTTTCCCTTCTCCAGTTCAGTTCAGTCGCTCAGTTGTGTCCGACTCTTTGCGACCCCATGAATCACAGTGCGCCAGGCCTCCCTGTCCATCACCAACTCCCGGAGTTCACTCAGACTCACGTCCATCAAGTCAGTGTTGCCATCCAGCCATCTCATCCTCTGTCATCCCCTTCTCCTCTTGCCCCCAATCCCTCCCAGCATCAGAGTCTTTTCCAATGAGTCAACTCTTCGCATGAGATGGCCAAAGTACTGGAGTTTCAGTTTTAGCATCATTCCTTCCAAAGAAATCCCAGGGCTGATCTCCTTCAGAATGGACTGGTTGGATCTCCTTGCAGTCCAAGGGACTTGCAAGAGTCTTCTCCAACACCACAGCTCAAAAGCATCAATTCTTTGGCACTCAGCTTTCTTCACAGTCCATCTCTCACATCTATACATGACCACTGGAAAAACCATAGCCTTGACTAGATGGACCTTTGTTGGCAAAGTAATGTCTCTGCTTTTCAATATGCTATCTAGGTTGGTCATAACTTTTCTTCCAAGGAGTAAGCATCTTTTAATTTCATGACTGCAATCACCATCTACAGTGATTTTGGAGCCCAAAAACAAAGTCTGACACTGTTTCCACTGTTTCCCCATCTATTTCCCATGAAGTGATGGGACCAGATGCCATGATCTTCATTTTCTGAATGTTGACCTTTAAGCCAACTTTTTCACTCTCCTCTTTCACCTTCTCCAGGGGATCTTCCTAAACCAGGGATTGAACCCAGGTCTCCCACACTGCAAGTGGATTCTTTACCAGCTGAGCCACAAGGGAACCCCAAGAATACTGGAGTGGGTAGCTTATCCCTTCTCTAGCGGATCTTCCCGACCCAGGAATTGAACCAGTGTCTTCTGCATTGCAGATGGATTCTTTAGCAAATGACCTAATTGTATAGGGAGGTAAAAAAGGAAAGAAAGGAAAAGAAAAATAGAAGATATACAATAGTCACTGGTCCATTATAATTCTGGAATTCAGACAAGCACAGACTCCCAGGTCATTGATTAGGATTTAGTTCTGGTGTCTGACAATAATTCTCCATGATTCTTGGTTCTTCCCTTTGAATCATCTTTCCTTTTGCATAAATGTGACTCATAACTATAGCTGAATTATCTTCTCTGCTTGTTTCCTTCCCATAGACATTTGGGCATACCAATGCCACTTTTCATTTCATCATGTTGCTTTCTCTTTTAGTCCAAGCTGGCAGCGTTTTGTTAATACAATTATCTTAAAATTCTTATGGATTTTCAATGAATCTTTCAGGGTTCATTTAATTAAACAAAAATACCCAGTTAACATAAAGAGTCTTAAGGTAAAGTCTTCTCTACCTTCACTTCCCAGTCAATTTTCTGTAGGAAAAGGGCCTAAAAATTATTACAAGCCCTAATTTTTAATTGAGAGGAAATGTGGGGCTTACTTTTCAGATTCTCAGATGGGCTTTTTTTTCCTGTAAAGTATATGAGGCACCACCTTAAATACTTTTGAAGTCTTCAACAGCTTTAAAGTCATTTTTCAGACCAAAATGTTTTCCTGACAGTGCCCTGAATTTGATCTTTGCCTGAAAACTATTTCCTAATTTGAGAATAGTTTACCATCTGGAGAGGTTGGGAATGAGAAACTGTTTTATTTTTGAACCCAAGTCCTGGATTCTTTATATTTAACAGCTTTTTTTTAAGCTCTTATTTCTTTAGTTCTTCTCTCATTTCATTACAAGCAGCTGAAGAAACCAGGTTGAATCTTCAACACTATGTCTGGAAATTTCCTTAGGCAGATCATCCAGTCATTAGGTATATTTACTTTCCACATTTCAATGACCAATGGTGCTGCTAAACTTCTCACAACTACATAACCAGGGTCTCCTTTCCTCCAGCTTTTAATAATTGCTTACCCATGTGTGTTTAAGTTCTCACTGACAAACTCCTCCAGACCGTATTGACTTTGCTAACAATCTTCAGCCTCTGAAAGTTACTCCTCACAACTCAAAGTCAATGCCTCACATTTTACCTGTGGTTATGGGAGTCCCCAGTGTGGCAATAAACTATTTTCTTGTTATCTATGGTGGTAAAACAAACCATCTTAAACTTTGCATCATATGAAAGCAACAGTAATTTCCTAGTATCATTTCCCAGAATTCTGAGTGTCAATTTGTTTAAGCTAGTCAGTTCTCACTGGGGGGTTCTTATGGGGCCAGAACCATCTCAAAGGCTTCTCATGTTTTGCTGGTTAATGCTGGTTGCTGCCTAGGACCTCAACTAGGAGCTTTATTTCAGAACACCTTCATGATACCTCTCTATGTGATCAGCACTTTTTCCCTCACACTATGGTGTTAGAGTCCCAAGGGCAAATGTCCCAGCAGAGAGTCAGGCTGAGGTAGCACTGCTTTTAGGATCCAGTATCAGAATTCATGGAGCATCACTTCTGCTGCATTTTATTTCCATTCAAAGGAAATGAAATCAGACTCCACCTCCTGATGAGAGTGGTATCAAAGACTCTGGAGACATGTTTTTAAACCTCTATAATCCCTCTCTCTTTAATGACTTTTGATATATCATGTTTTTAACAATGCTACAGTTAAAATGTTTATAAATTTTAATGAAACTGAAAAATAAGAAGATAAAGAGGAAGGCTGGAATATTCTCTCTTAAATATCTTAGGAAGATCTTTTTCAGTAAATTATCAGTAAAATATCAAGACAGTGTGTCAATATTCACACAACTGCAAAGGAACACTAATTAGGAGATGGAATGTCACTGACCTAAAAATGTGAAAACACAAGGAAATGTCATTTCATATCACTGTAGGAAAAGGATCCAAACAGGGTGATGATGTTTTATGAAACTGCAGAGCCCAGGAAAAGGGTTATCACTTGGTTCTCTGCCATGCTTACTATAGCAAGTCACATATTATTCTTAAGACATTTTAAGAAAGACATAAGAAAATATGTTATATTTGCATGACTTCAAAGAGGAAACCAAGGTGTGGGGATTATGGAGAGACTGGTTTGGGCTCCAAATAGCTGCTTTATGTTGAAGTGGATTTTCTATCATTAAAAGTCACTTTAACATATAGAGAATATAGAATATAGAAAATACAGAGAAATCTATTGAGAGAGGTCCATTTATTATGGACACCTTATTTGTAATTGAGAAATGTCATGGTAATATAAGGATAAAGGGAAAGGTAAGTAATTATACATGTTTATGACAAAAAGATTGTGCTTGTTTTTTTTTTTTTTTTTTTGCTACACAGATTTCAAGATATGTCTGACTAGAATTTGGGAGAGTCTAGGAAATCCACACTTAAGCCTACACAGGACCTTTAGTTATGTCAATTACAAAGTGACATAATAAGGAATTTTATTCAAAGTCACAGAAACTAACAGAATTAACTTGGACCAACTGAGAAAAGAGGTAAACAATGACAGAAATGTTAGTGATTTCAGCTAACTGCTTTACCAATCCTCTAACATATATTTTATTAGAAGTATAGCTGGGAGAAATACCCCTTCTGAATACAATCTGGAATAGTAGTGCATCTTTTATGCTAATAAATTTGTGTGACAGTTTTAGATAATAAGATGAAAAAAGGTAGCATCTTGAAATCAAGCTCATCTTTCTTAATGTTAGGACTTGGTTCTTTTCTTTCCTTCTTTCTTTTTCTTTTTTTTTTTTGCCTTTTCCTGTTTTTTAAATATAAATTTACCAACTACCTAGAGAATAAAAAGATAAGTGAAACTTTGTCCCCATCTTTACAGAAACTAAAGGAGAACATGAAAAGCAAAATATTTACATTGACAACAAACTATGATACAAGTAAAAAGGTAGTAATTGCTACCTGCCATACTTGAGTAACTACATCTCAGTTCAGTTCAGATCAGTCGCTCAGTCGTGTCCGACTGTTTGTGACCCCATGAACTGCAGCACGCCAGGCCTCCCTGTCCATCACCAATTCCTGGAGTCCACCCAAACCCATGTCCATTAAGTCGGTGATGTCCTCCAACCATCATCTCATCCACTGTCATCCCCTTCTCCTCCAGCCCTCAATCTTTCACAGCATCAGGGTCTTCTCAAATGAGTCAGCTCTTCGCATCAGGTGGCCAAAGTGTTGGAGTTTCAGCTTCAACATCAGTCCTTCCAATGAACACCCAGGACTGATCTCTTTTAGGATGGACTGGTTGGATCTCCTTGCAGTCCAAGGGACTCTCAAGAGTCTTCTCCAACACCACAGTTTAAAAGCATCAATTCTTCTGTGCTCAGCTTTCTTTATAGTTCAACTCTCACATCCATACATGAAAAACCATAGCCTTGACTAGATGGACCTTTGTTGGCAAAGTAAAGTCTCTGCTTTAGAATATGCTGTCTAGGTTGGTCATAACTTTCCTTCCAAACAGCAAGTCTCTTTTAATTTCATGGCTGCAATCACCATCTGCAGTGATTTTGGAGCCCCCAAAAATAAAGTTAGCCACTGTTTCCACTGTCTCCCCATCTATTCGCCATGAAGTGATGGGACTGGATGTCATGATCTTAGTTTTGTGAATGTTGAGCTTTAAACCAGCTTTTTCACTTTCCTCTTTCACTTTCATCAAAAGGCTCTTTAGTTCTTCTTCACTTTCTGCCATAAGGGTGGTGTTATCTGCATATCTGAGGTTATTGATATTTCTCCCAGCAATCTTGATTCCAGCTTGTGCTTCTTCCAGCCCAGTGTTTCTCATGATGTACTCTGCATATAAGTTAAATAATATCTCAGTGTAATATAAATTATAAAGTGACATTATGATACGTCCAAATTTTATGAGTGTTGTTCTATATATACTTTAAATCTTAACAAGTATTTTCTTTAATTAAAAATCATGTACCACAGTCCAAAAAATGTGTCAGAGGTGTAAGAGCATCTGGAAGATGTAGTTTAGATGCTTAAAAAGTGGAGTTTTTAGAATGATTTGTTTGCTTAGCAAAAAGTGAGAACAATTTTTTTTTTAATTGGGATGAAATAAGTATGCTATGGTGCCAACAACCAACAAAAACATACAGATAAAATAATATATATGGAATTTAGAAAGATGGTAACAATAACCCTGTGTACGAGACAGCAAAAGAGACACTGATGTATAGAACAGTCTTATGGACTCTGTTGGAGAGGGAGAGGGTGGGAAGATTTGGGAGAATGGCATTGAAACATGTATAATATCATGTATGAAACGAGTTGCCAGTCCAGGTTTGATGCACAATACTGGATGCTTGGGGCTGGTGCACTGGGACGACCCAGAGGGATGGTAAGGGGAGGGAGAAGGGAGGAGGGTTCAGGATGGGGAGCACAGGTATACCTGTGGCGAATTCATTTCAATGTTTGGCAAAACTAATACAATATTGTAAAGTTTAAAAATAAAATTAAATTAAACTAAAAAAAAATAATAATAATAAAGTATATCAGAGGAGGTATTCATATTCAAATTACAAACATCATTTGTTGAATGTCCGAAAGTTACTAGGAACAATTTCTGTTGGATTATATATAAATTACCAGTCATAATAACAGTGTGGGGTAGGCATTGTCATAAACGGAATCAGGAATTTGGAAAAAGAAATTGGATTACTTCTGAGGACTAGACTTTGAAATTATTTTCAAGTAAAAACAGACTGCTTCATTGACCATGTGAAAGCCTTTGGCTGTGTAGATCACAACAAACTGTGGAAAATTCATAAAGAGTTGTGAATATCAGACCACCTTACCTGCCTCCTGAGAAACCTGTATGCAGGTCAAAAAGCAACAGTTAGAACCAGACAAGGAAAAAATGGACTGGTTCAAAATTGGGAAAGGAATATGTCTAGGTTATATATTACCACTCTTCTTATTTAACTTATATGCAGAGTACATCATGCAAAATTCTAGAATGGATGAAGCACAAGCTGGAATCAAGACTGTTGGGAGAAATATCAATGACTTCAGATATGTAGATGACACCACCCTTATGGAAGAAAGCTAAGAGGAACTAAAGAGCCTCTTGATGAAGGTGAAAGTGGAGAGTGAAAAAAGCTGACTTAAAACTCAACATTCAAATAACTAAGATTGTGGCATCTGATCTCATCACTTCATGGAAAATAGATGGCAAAACAATGGAAACAGTGACAGACTTCATTTTCTTGGGCTCCAAAATCACTGTGGACAGTTGCTGCTGTAATGAAATTAAAAGACACTTGCTCCTTGGAAGAAAACCTATGACAAACCTAGACAGCATATTAAAAAGCAGAGCCGTTCTGTATAGTCAAAGCAATGTTTCTTTTCAGTAATCATGTATGTATGTGAGTGCTGGACCATAAAGAAGGCTGACTGCTGAAGGATTGATACTCTCAAACTGTGGTGCTGGAGAAAACTCTTGAGAGTCCCTTGGACTGCAAGGAGATAAAACAAATTAGACCTAAAGGAAATGAACCCTGAATATTCATTGGAAAGACTGATGCTGAAAGTGAAGCTCCAATCCTTTGGCCACCTTATGTGACGAGCTGACTCATTTGCAAAAGGTGCTGATGCTGGGAAAGACTGAAGGCAGGAGAAAGGGATGACAGAGAATGAGATGGTTGGATGGCCTCACCAACTCAATGGACATGAGTTTGAGCAAACCCTGGGAGATAGTGAAGGACAGGGAAGACTGGTGTGCTGTAGTCCATGGGGTCACAAAGAGTCAGACATGACTGAATGACTGAACAACAACAACAACAACAAAATAGGCAGAATGATGTAAAAAAAAGAGAGAGAAATAGATTGTTTGCCTTGGAGATAAGGCTACAGCTTGAATAAATACTTGATCATAGCTCAATAAGAAAAAGTCAAATATAAAGAGACTGGGTGGCTACTGAGTATAGAAATCAAAGATTCACACTATATTGGCAGACTTCATTGTTTTTGAGAGAGGATAACCAAAAGCCTTATCTGTAGCTTTGTGCTACTGACAAAGCCATTTTTAATACTGAGATAACCACATAGGATTTTGGCCAGTGCATCTACAACATTCCTGTCCCAGTCATAAAATTATCACTACTTTGAGATAGATCCATCAGGTCATCTTAGAGGTATGTCATTCAATTTTCACATCACCCAATTCCCTTTTTACCAATCTCAAGATCCTTAGGACTTAAGATCATTAAAACTTTATTCTCTTTGTAAGGCTTGATCCTTCAAGGAGAGAATGGACTGGCAGTATTCCTGCTCTTGTGAGTTTTTTTTTTTTCCTCATTGTGAACCAATTTGGCACCATTCCTCATTTACAAATACATGCGGATTTGTTAACAGAATTACTGTTTTGAGAGATGAAGCTCTCTCCCTATATCAAAAAATCAGGCTTCTGAACCTCATACACCAAACACTGCACTTTGGTGTATTTATTGGCTTGTTCCCAAGGAGGCACATGACCCAACATCCCATAACACAAGACTACTCAAGTATAAGCATACATTGTCTTGTAGCCATCATTATTCCCATTTTACAGATGAGGAATTAAGGTTTGGAGAGATTATATTCCATTTTAAAGTCATATAGTGAGTAGAAGCAGATTTCACTGCAGTTTCTCCAACAACAGTCCAGGACTTCTTCCAATTACTTAAGGAAGTTCAGAAATGCTTCCAGCAAAAGTCCTAAATTCACTAAAGTTCACTAGTAATTTGGACAGTTCACCTAGTAATTGACAGTTCAACTTAACATTCATATTTGCAGAACAATGGAAGGATATTACTTCTTTCCCCCAGTTCCTCATCAAAAAGAAACTATTTCACAAGTGAGGACAGAAGTAAGTCATGGAGGAATGAATGTGGAAAGTACATAGTTACTGTGAAGATTTTAAAGGTTCTGGGTATGCCTTCTGCTTCCAGGATGCAGTTTTTATTAAAAACAAATATACTTACAGAAGGATAACTTTATGAGCTATCGTCACTTAAAACTAATGTGAAATACTAATGATACCACCACCAAGTACCATAATATTACAAGCACCTTACTTCTTTTGCTATAGCCACTTGTTTTCAACTGAGAGTGGGAAATACACTTGAAAGAAAGGAATAAACGTTGAGGACAGGTGCACTATGCAAGTTCCATTTGCACAGTTCTGTTGGAAACTGGTATTATTTACATATTTTAAAATTCTATATAGTCCCTGCTATTCAAAGAATGAACTTGGCATATTCCAAGATACAGATTGTAAGAAAAGCGTCAGGGAGTTTCACAGTAACATCATCACACTGAAGCAAGGAGTACAATACATAATCTCAAATTTTCCAAAAGATTCAATGAACAAGCACTCCATCCCACAGCTTTCTAGTCATTTGAAATGTTGCTATTTGAAAACATTATAATTGAGTATCACAGCCTCTGTCTTTGAGTTAAAAATTTTCATGGCTTTAGCCCTTTTACTCTACATACAAATTTGGATTTACAAACCTGTTGCTAAGTTCCCAATTTATTGCCTTGTAATCCAGTTCATAATCTAGTGCTATTTTCTACCACACCTTCAGGAAAACTGGGTGTGGAGGAGCTTCTAAGATGCACCAAAGTCATGCTTTATAATAAAGATTCATCTGGACGTATCTTTTTTCCCTTGTGAAATACCTGCCTGAGATAGATTAGATGATAACTTTTAAAAACCAAGAAAGAAACAGCTACTTAAGGGAATGAATATTTATAATTAAGAACTATTCAAATTAGCTGCTTTAAGTGGGACTAAGTGGCTATACTTATCAAATGAAAGTACCTATGAATGATAAAGCACATCAGGTTCTTAACACATGTTTCTAAGCCTTAGTGTTTGCTCAGTTCCCTCCTCCTTCAATATAATAAGAAATGAAGCAAAAACTGGCAACTTATACAGAGTATGAAGCCGAATAGCATGGAGGAAAGCAGGCAAAGGAGGGGAATAGCTCCTTGGTTTTTATTTCTTTAGAAACCAAAGCTGAGAGTAATTAGATTAAACTTAGATTAGTTAAAGCTGATCTAGAGAGGGGGCTATTTTAGACCCAACCTGTGGCTTTGTAGTACAATTATTATATTAAGAGTATGATTAAAAGCAGCAGCTTTGGAGCCAGACTGAGTTCAAGATTCTTGCTTCACTGCATTAGCTTTCTGTAATGATAGGGAAGTTATTTGACCTTTCTGATCCTCAGTTTTCTAAATATGAAATTAAAGCTAAGAATAAGTCCCATAGAAATTTGTAAGAATTAACTTAAATAATATATGCTAAATACCTAGCAGATTGTAGTTATTGCATTATCATGATTAAGTCTCGCCTGCTTGGTGAAGTCCATGAAGAATCCAGGAGGCAATGTGCTTTATTTTCTAATACCTTAAGCTCTTATTTTGGCTTGCATTTCACTCCATCCCTTGTAAAAATTCATTTCCCCAAGAAACTTAAGAAGAGAAGTTTTAGTTAAACTAAATTGAAAATATTAAATATTTTAATAAATACTTTTTTAGTAAGACTAACAGCCTTAATTTCATTTTTTTTTTCCTTATTCTTCCTTCAGGAAAAAGGAAAGACAGGAATCATAGTAATTTAAAATATGGTCCACATAGAAATGGATAAATCACAGGAGGATTCAATGAAGAAAAAAAGATTTAGACTTGCCAGGTGCAACCCAGGAAGGGCAGCTTTCACATTGCTCCTACCTCTTGTAGTCTCAGGCCAAGCTAGGGTTTAAATCCCACACTGGAAGACTCAAGGCTTGCTTTTCTTTCAGTGCCATGTGTCTGTGGGGATATTTTAAATGTAAGCAGCAGGAGAGTTGTTATACCAACTGCTGTCATCCAAATAAAACTTCAGCTATCCGCATCACTGATACCAGCTGTTTCTATTAAGGAAAAATGTGTAATCATTTTCTTGTAAGGATTCTTGCCTGAATTCGCGAATCTGATGTGTCAATTATGTCTCAACTCAGTCTAGTTGATCCCAATCACAGCCATCAGAAAATACAACAACAAGAAATATACAGAGTCATGTCTGTGTTTTGTTTAATTCGACCATTCTCAAGAAACATTTAGGCACAGCCTGAGGAAGCCTGAAGGTGTTTTGTAAAATTCACTGTACCAAAAGCTGATCAATCAAAGCATATTTAAGAAGCCCTGAGGGGGAGACATGGTTTACTGGAAGACTCTCTGTGTGAATGTTATAATTAATTTCTCTTTTTCTATTGTTTGCAAACAAATATACCACATTCAGTTCAGTTTAGTTCAGTTCAGTCGCTCAGTCGTGTCCGACTCTTTGCAACCCCATGAATCGCAGCATGTCAGGCCTCCCTGTGCATCTGGTGGCAAATACTCAGCCTGGCCAAGAGAGCCATTTTAAACCCATTTCTGAAGTTGAAAACTGATAGTATAAAAGAAACTGATCATGACTTAGAAAGATGTTTCTATATTGAAACTGATATCCAGTCCAACTCTGGTTGCTTGAATCTGCCCCACACAAGAGCGACTTCCTTATACCTCTATCATCCCCTTCTTCCTTCAGCACTCAACAGGAGCTGAATTCCCTGCCCCAGCACCATAGGAGCTAGAAGTTCAGGGACTTGAGGGCTGTGAAGAGCTGAGACCATAGCACCAAATCCAAAGAGGAAGAAAAGCTAGGAACCCAAATATCTTGCTGCAGCCATTCTTGGAGATCCCTCTTAGACTCATCTGATGTTACAAGCTGCAATGTGTGCCCCCTTCCCAATTCATAGGCTTCCTAGGTGGCACTAATGGTAAAGAATCTGACTGCCAAAGCAGCAGACATGTGAGATGCAGGAGACATAAGAGATGTGGACTCGATCCCTGAGTCGGGATCATTCCCTGGAGTAGGAAAAGGCAACCCACTTCAGTATTCTTGCCTGGAGAATCCCATGAACAGAGGAGCCTGGAAGGTCATATGGGCGGGTCCTATTTCAATATGGCTGGTGTCCTTATAAAAAGAGATTATAAGCCAGCACAGAATGAGGAGTGACACATTGAGATGATTCTGCAAGCCAAGAAGAGAGAGGCCCCAGAAGAAACCAACCTGGCAAATGCTTTGATCTTAGACTTCTAGCTTCCACAACTGTGAGAAATACATTTCTGTCGTTTGAGCCACCCAGTCTGTGGTATTTGGTTATGGCAGTCCTGAAAATCTAGTACACCTGGGCAGCTGACATCTCTACTCTTCCAAGGGTCTGGAAGACTAGCAAGTTCCCACCGATTGTTTCAGGAAGGATTTCTCCCTTCCCTTGGTGTGAAATGCACTCTAGACCTTTTCTTAGTGACTGTCCCTGTATCTAAACACAGCCTTTTTTGATGTTTGTTAAGAGTTTTGATCAGTAGGAACAAGCGGGTAAGCTCATACAAAGCCTGAGAGTTTCTTTTTTTCCCCCTTCAATTTAGTAATTCTTTTTAAGAGTGGGAGTTTCTTTTTGATATTAAATAACTTCCCAAACTCCTACATAACATCTGCCAATTAATGAAATTTTAAAAAAACATTAAAAGACTACTATGTATTCATAATGAATACATGGGAAGCATGGCAATGTCCATATGCAAGTCATATGACCCACTTTACAAGCTTGATATACAAATGCAGTCACATGTCTCTTGTTTTTTCAATTATCCAATGAATTCCCATAGACTTCTATTAGCAAACCTCTCTTGAATCCTATAAAATAATGCTGGAGCTTATTTGAAAAAGATACCAATTCCTTTTTCTAAACACCAGGTGGGAAGAGAACTGTAAAATCTTATCAGTTCTCTGGCCTTATCTTATCAGAAAGATAGAAAGGATGGTAGAAAATGTAAAAAATCTGAAGAGGTTCTTTTTTTTATTATTCTGGGGCCACCACAGTGAATCACCATCCTAGGGTGGTCATTCCTTTATAATCCCAAGGCCACCAGTGGAGTATCTGTTTCCTGTCCCCAAAGAGCTTTATTAGTCAAAGGAGTAACAAAAACGCACATAAGAGAGAGGAATTAAGTGCTATTCTCAGTTCTTATCAAAAGTTTAATAGAGAATGGAGAAAAGTATTTTGTTACTTTTCTCTCCTATAATTTGTTGTTCCCTCAGGTATTTCTCCTCCTTACAAAATTTCCAGTATTTCACAGAATAAGGTAGCATTCTATCTGAAAGCATTCCACAAGTGTGGTAAGCGCTCTTTGAATCTAGGAGGTGGCAATTTAACAAATGGCTTCCTCACACAAACTATAAGCACGATAGAGAATGATGGACAACTATGCCAACATTTCAAAAGCAACTAAGAGCTTTAAAGAATACAGTAGCCAAGACCAAGACCAGAGTTTATTATCAGCCTTGAAGATTGTGGTTTATGTCAGCAATATGAAATATGTGTCATTTTAATATAACTCTTACAAAGATTTTTAAACATGTCATCAAATAAACATACCAGAAGGATGGGCCCAGAAGAAACAAGTTTTAAGATAACAACAATGGAATCAAAACACATTATCACCAGATAATGGTCTCCTACTGTTTGATAAAGGAGTCAGCTTCTAAGGTCAAAACAAACACAGAGGCACAACAAAGATGCTTGGTTTAGAAGTGGAAGACATTGATCTTAGGACACATTTCTATTACAATGGTATAGTTTCTATTACAGTCAGGCCAGGCTGAACTTACACTTGTTCTGTCTAACTTCAGACGTGGTCAAGGGAAGGACAGTCACTCTGTGTACCTTAGCATATTTATCACCTGTCTACAGACTTAGTGAAGTCCTCCCCTCCCCCCTTGCTTCAGTTCATTATCCCTTGCTTCAGTTCATTTCAGTTCAGTCACTCAGTGCTGTCTGAATCTTTGTGACCCCATGAACTGCATCATGCCAGGCCTCCCTGTCCATCACCAACTTCCGTAGTTCACCCGAACTCATATCCATTGAGTCGGTGATGCCATCCAACCATCTTATCCTCTGTCATCCCCTTCTCCTCCTGCCCTCAATCTTTCACAGCATCAGGGTCTTCTCAGATGAGTCTGTTCTTTGTATCAGGTGGCCAAATATTGGAGTTTCAGCTTCAACATCAGTCCTTCCAATGAACACCCAGGACTGATCTCCTTTAGGATGGACTGGTTGGATCTCCTCGCAGTCCAAGGGACTCACAAGAGTCTTCTCCAACACCACAGTTCAAAAGCATCAATTCTTTGGCGCTCAGCTTTCTTTACAGTCCAACTCTCACATCCATACATGACTACTGGATGCCAGGATCTTAGTTTTCTGAATGTTGAGCTTTAAGCCAACTTTTTCACTCTCCTCTTTCACTTTCACCAAGAAGTTCTTTAGTTCTTCTTCACTTTCTGCCATAAGGGTGGTGTCATCTGCATATCTGAGGTTATTGATATTTCTCCCGGCAATCTTGATTCCAGCTTGTGCTTCTTCCAGTTCAGCACTTCTCATGATGTACTCTGCATATAAGTTAAACAAGCAGGGTGACAATATACAACCTTGACATACCCCTTTTCCTATTTGGAACCAGTCTGTTGTTTCATGTCCATTTCTAACTGTTGCTTCCTGACCTGCATACAGGTTTCTCAAGAGGCAGGTCAGGTGGTCTGGTATTCCCATCTCTTTACAAAATTTTCTGCAGATGCAGCGGCTGTGCTGTGTAGCACAGGAACAGCCAAGAGGAGATTCCCCATGTCCAAGGTCAGGAGTGGCAGCTGTGAGGAGATACCCCACGTCCAAGGTAAGAGAAACCTAAGTAAGATGGTAGGCACTAAGAAAGGGCATCAGAGGGCAGACAGACTGAAACCACAATCACAAACAACTAGCCAATCTGACATGGACCACAGCTTGTCTAACTCAATGAAACTAAGCCATGCCATGTGGAGCCATCCAAGATGGACAGGTCATGGTGGAGAGGTCTGACAGAATGTGATCCACTAGGGAAGGGAATGCCAAACCACTTCAGTAATCTTGCCTTGAGAACCCCATGAACAGTATGAAAAGGCAAAAAGGTAGGACACTGAAAGATGAACTCCCCAGGTCGGTAGGTGCCCAATATGCTACTGGAGTCAATGAAGAAATAACTCCAGAAAGAATGAAAGGATAGAGCCAAAGCAGAAGCAACACCCAGTTGTGGATGTGACTGGTGATAGAAGCAAGGTCCAATGCTGTAGAGAGCAATATTGCATAGGAACCTGGAATGTTAGGTCCATGAATTAAGGCAAATTGGAAGTGGTCAAACAGGAGACAGCAAGAATGATCATCGACATTCTAGGAATCAGCAAACTAAAAAGGACTGGAATGAGTGAATTTAATTCAGATGACCATTATATCTACTACTGTGGGCAGGAATCCCTTAGAAGAAATGGAGTAGCCATCATAGTCAACAAAAGAGTCTGAAATGCAGTACTTAGATGCAATCTCCGAAATGACAGAATGATCTCTGATCGTTTCCACGGCAAGCCACTCAATATCATAGTAATCCAAGTCTATGCCCTGATGAGTAACGCTGAAGAAGCTGAAGTTGAACGGTTCTATGAAGACCTACAAGACCTTTTAGAACTAACACCTCAAAAAGATGTCCTTTTCATTATAGGAGACTGAAATGGAAAAGTAGGAAGTCAAGAAATACCTGGAGTAACAGCAAATTTGGCCTTGGAGTAAAAAATGAAGCACGGTAAAGTCTAATAGAGTTTTGCCAAGAGAAAGCACTGGTCATAGCAAATACCCTCTTCCAACAACACAAGAGAAGACTCTACACATAGATATCTCCAGATGGCCAACACCGAAATCAGATTGATTATATTCTTTGCAGCCAAAGATGGAGAAGCTCTATACAGTCAGCAAAAACAAGACCGGGAGCTGACTGTGGCTCAGATCATGAACTTGTTATTGCCAAATTCAGACTTGAAGAAAGTAGGGAAAACCACTAGACCATTCAGGTATGACCTAAATCAAATCCCTTATGATTATACGGTGGAAGTGAGAAATAGATTTAAGGGACTAGATCTGATAGACAGAGTGCCTGATGAACCATGGATGGAGGTTTGTGACATTGTACAGGAGAAGACAGGGATCAAGACCATCCCCATGGAAAAGAAATGCAAAAAAGCAAAATGGTTTTCTAAGGCGGCCTTACAAATAGCTGTGAAAAGAAGAGAAGTGAAAAGCAAAGGGAAAAGGAAAGATATACCTGTTTGAATGCAGAGTTCCAAAGAATAGCAAGGAGAGATACAAAAGCCTTACTCAGTGATCAATGCAAAGAAATAGAGGAAAACAACAGAATGGAAAAGACTAGAGATCTCATCAAGAAAATTAGAGATACCAAGGGAACATTTCATGCAAAGATGGGCTCAATAAAGGACAGAAATGGTATGGACCTAACAGAAGCAGAAGATATTAAGAAAAGGTGGCAAGAATATACAGAACTGTACAAAAAAGATTTCCACGACCCAGATAATCACGATGGTGTGATCACTCACCTAGAGCCAGACATCCTGGAATGTGAAGTCAAGTGGGCCTTAGGAAGCATCACTACAAACAAAGCTAGTGGAGGTCATGGAATTCCAGTTGAGCTATTTCAAATCCTAAAAGATGATGCTGTGAAAATGCTGCACTCAATATGCCAGCAAATCTGGAACAGTCAGTAGTGGCCACAGGACTGGAAAAGGTCAGTTTTCATTCCAATCCCAAAGAAAGGCAATGCAAAAGAATGCTCAAACTACTGCACAATTGCACTCATTTCACACGCTAGTAAAGTAATGCTCAAAATTCTCCAAGCCTCGCTTCAGCAATACGTGAACTGTGAACTTCCAGATGTTTAAGCTGGTTTTAGAAAATGCAGAGGAACCAGAGATCAAATTGCCAACATCTGCTGGATCATCGAAAAGCAAGAGAGTTCCAGAAAAACATCTATTTCTGCTTTATCCCTCACTAGCACCTGCCAAAACATGGTCTGCACCACAGTAAGACTAAAGCAAAAAGAGTCTGGGGCAATAAATGTAGGAGATGTGTGAGAGGTGGGATCATGATCAGAAGTATTATTTTTCACCACAGCATTTTGAAAACTCACATTCAAAACTGAGATCCTGTACCTATCTCTTCAGCAGAGCTCCGGACTTGCTTGGAGATGTCATTAAAAGTGACTAAAAGCCATCTTCAATTCCATTTACAGTATGGAAGTGGCCTGGTCTGTGTTGTTGGGGTTTAGGAATAAGAACAATGTACAATTTAGGGACTTTCATAGGACTTCCCAGGTGGTGCTAGTAGTAAAGAACCCACCTGCCAATGCAGGAAACATAGAGATGTGTGTTTGATCCCTGGATCGGGAAGATCATCTGGGGGAGGGCATAGCAACCTACTCCAGTATTCTTGCCTGGAGAATCCCATGGACAGAGGAGCCTGGCAGGGTATAGTCCAGAGGGTCACAAAGAATCAGACATGTCTGAAGTGATTTAGCATGCATACATCCTGGTAGTCCAGTAAGACTCTGTACTCTCAACACAGGGTGCCTGGATTCTGATCCCTAGTCAAGGATCTAGATCCCACATCCCTCAACTAATTACAGTACAGCTAAATAAATTATTTTTTTAAATAATGTATGACTTAAACTTTGGGCACTGGAATTACATTCTTGCTCTAATATTAGAATGACTCTCTCCTCTTCTTATTCCCATGCTTTACCCAATGTCATGATGGAGATGCCACTCCTCTCTTTCAACCAAACATCATTCCAGTCCTGGCACCAAGCTATACCTTCAGAATTCTAATTCTTATAATCAGAGCCAATCTGAAGAGTGGGCATATGGCATCCCTGAAGGATTGCTAAAAGAATTAACCAGATAAGATACCTCCCCCAGTCTAATACTCTCACTGCCTGGCATGCTTTTGCATATATTTTATTCTCTCCTGCTGTGTGACCACCACTGGGCCTTCCAAATCATCCAGTCTTTCAATGGTTATCAGGGAGTAAGTGGATATCTGTGATCAGCATGATCACGGGCTAAACAGTGTAAAAGACAGCTATGATATGAGGATGAATGAGACAAGATTCAGACAAAGAGAAGCTCTCCATCAAGGAAGAGAAACAAACAAATTAAAAATTATGAAAAGTGCCACAGCACCACTCTCCTGGAGAGTACTGAATTAAATTTAAGTCCCTTGGATTGGTGATTAGATCTTAATGATGGTGACCTTAAAAAGCAGTTTCAGGAGAAAAGATAAAGCCAGATTACACTGTAGTAATCTAGAAGTTAGCAGAAGAGACAAAGACTTATTCTATTGAAAATTTTGCATAAAAACTGATAAACACTGTATGGTAGCTAATGGGAACTCAAGGGTCAGAAGACAATTTATTTGCTTCAAGGATGGGAGAGTGGTGATCATATTTTTGGGCTATTTTATCATGAAGAAACTTTATGCCTTGAATCTTAGAAGTTTTTTCTTTCCTTTTTTTTTTTTTTTAGTTTTGAAGTTAACTTTTAAAATGAAAATACTACTGAGAAGAGTAGGCTCTTAGTAAAATCTGTCAGTTGTCAGTTAACACCTTAGCGGGGCACAGGATGCTGCGGGGTGCCAAGAGCAGACAGGAGAAGCGCTGCTCCTGACGAGGTGGGAGAGCACCCAGGATCCGTGTCTTCACAGTTGCGCCTGGGAGTCAGCCAGAGAATCCCAGCTGGTCTTGCTTTGACAAACAATCCTCATTCTCTCTCAATAGCCCAGAATACAAGAACACAAACAGGGCTCCAATTAATGCTTTTGCAAATTGCTCTTCCTTGCTGGGATAAGTTTTTAAGCAAATGAGGACATAGATTATAGAAGCAAACTGGAGATTACATAAGTATAATTTTTATTACTTCAGATAGGACCAAAACAATGCATGCTTATGAAAAGTTAAAAGAACATAATAGGTGAAATAAAAATGGAGGCCAACTTCATCCCTTCTGTAGTCCATGAGCTCCCAATTGTAATCACAGGTACCAGCATGGTGAGTGACTTTCTACATTTGTACACTTAAATCCGTACTTGTACATGTAACATGTATATGTCATCTTGTTGCCTGGCCCTCTTGCCAAGCACCTGGCCCTTTCCCTGGTCTAATTTACATGCATCTGGAGGAATCTGATTTGAAAAGTTTCACTTGTTCTTAATAATAACTACTAACATTTACTAAGTGCTCACTATATTCCAGTTATGATACTAAGCACTTATTCATTTTTTTTAGTTCTATAAATACTAATTACTTTCATGCATCCTCATAAATAGGAATAATCACAAATAAAGCAAAATTTTCATAGTTAATCCTCCTAATCGTATCTTCAACTCTTGCTCTGACATAACCCCTGTTGACAGTTAGCTGGGTGTCCTCCTAGCCATTAAAAAAAAATTGTATTACATTTATATGTCCACATGCATGCATATTAAGTCACTTCAGTTGTGTCCAACTCTTTGCAACCCCATCAACTGTAGCCTGCCAGGCTCCTCTGTCCATGGAATTTTCCAGGCAAGAATCTGGAGTGGGTTGCCATTTCCTTCTACAGGGGATCTTCCTGAATGAGGAGTCAAACTTACACCTCTTATATCTCTTATATTTCATGGGATTTCTTTACCTCTGGGCCACCTGGAAAGCCTTATATGTCCACACAAGAATGCAGTTTGTTGACTTTTTTTTGGTAACTTTTATCATTCTATAGATATTGTTCAGAACTCCCATTTCCCATTTTGGTCATGCAGATCTTTCCATTTCAAACCATGTAAAAATAATTCATTCTTTTAAACATTAGCATAGAAGGCATGCTAATCCATTCTATGCTTTTATCACAGATTAACCAGTCATTATTTTACTGGCAGGCATTGAGATTGACTCTAATTTTTCGCTATAACAAAGATGGCATAATAAAAAGCTCATATGGTTCCTTTGAACACACATGCCAGTGTTTCCTTCAGTTAGTGAGAAGAAAAGTTGTAGGTCAAAGAACAGAGAAGACATGTGGCATCCAGTCCTATCTCCCTCATGGTAGTAGCCTCATATTCCATTCAAGCTCTTTTGGTACTGGGGCAGTAGGCTTCAGTAGAAGTGGAGCTTAGGACTCGGCTAAAGCAATGAGCACATTTAAACCTTTGATCACAACAGTGATGCATTTATAGGATGGCATATGTCTTAAAACTGTTTCAACCCAAATGAAACTCAGCGATTCTGATGGGAATTCTGAGATACTTATTGTACATATACAGGAGAAAAAGGAGCCCTGGGAGATGTTGGATTTCACCTGTATTAGTTTTCTAGGGTTACTGTAACAAAGTCACAGATTGGGTGACTTAAACCATAGAAATTTATTTTCTAATAGTTCTGGAGGCACAAGACGAAGGTCTCTGTAGTGTTGATTCCTAAGAAGGTCTGTTCAAAGCCTCTCTCCTTGGCTTATTGATAGCCAACTTCTCTCTGAGTCTTCATGTTCAAATCCCCTCTTCTTATAAATATACTAGTTACATTGGGTTAGGGCACAGCCTGAGGACCTATTTAAAATTAATTTTTCAAAATCCTGTCCCCAAATATTGTTTTATTCTGAGGTACTGGGCATTAGGACTTCAACGTATGAATTTTTAGCACATGATTCAGCTCTCATAACACCATCTCAGTATCACAGGGGGAGGCAACTACAGGACAGAAGGGAGAACTGAGAGACAGTAGGAAATAGGTGCTTACTGATCCAGCCTCATTCAAAGCTGAGTTCCTTCCAAGTGAATTTTTCAGTTGGAAGAGTTAATAATTTGCTTAAGTTTAATAAGCAAGCTTAAAGAGGATTTGGTTCCTGTAACAAAGGAATTAGGCTTTTATTTTTTTTTTAACGTGCTTAAGTTTGAAAGGCTGCTCAGTTAGCCTGCTTAGTAGTAGTGGGGGTTCAGTGGCTCAGTAGTGTCCGACTCTTTGTGACCCCACGGACTGCAGCACGCCAGGCCTCCCTGTCCATCACCAACTCCCGGAGCTTATCCAAACTCATGTCCATTGAGTCAGTGATGCCATCCAACCTTCTCATTCTCTGTCATCCCCTTCTCCTCCTGCCCTCAGTCTTTCCCAGCATCAGGGTCTTTTCCAATGAGTCAGTTCTTCACATCAGGTGGCCACAGTACTGGAGCTTCAGCTTCAACATCAGTCCTTCCAGTGAACACCCAGGACTGGCCTCTTGTAGGATGGACTGTTTGGATCTCCTTGCAGTCCAAGGGACTTGCAAATGTCTTTTCCAACACCACAGTTCAAAAGCATCAATTCTTCGGCGCTCGGCTTTCTTCACAGTCCAACTCTCACATCCATACATGACTACTGGAAAAACCATAGCTTTGACTAGATGGACCTTTGTTGGCAAAGTAATATCTCTGCTTTTTAATATGCTGTCTAGTTTGCTGCTGCTGCTAAGTCACTTCAGTCGTGTCCGACTCTGTGTGACCCCAGAGATGGCAGCCCACCAGGCTCCCCAGTCCCTTGGATTCTCCAGATAAGAACACTGGAGTGGATTGCCATTTCCTTCTCCAATGCATGAAAGTGAAAAGTGAAAGTGAAGCCGTTCAGTCGTGTCCGACTTCTAGCGACCCCATGGACTGCAGCCTACCAGGCTCCTGCATCCATGGAATTTTCCAGGCAAGAGTAGTGGAGTGGGGTGCCATTGCCTTCTCCAGAATGCTGTCTAGGTAGTAGGCATTTAAAACATATTTTCTCATCAACAAAACATAAAAATTCTCAATTCCTTTCACTGTCATCAATAGGAATTGTTTACAAACTTGCTTAAAAATTGCCATTGTTATGAAAAATAGTATCTTACTATCATTGTTGTTGTTTTCTGATTGCTAAGTTGAGCATCTTAGCTTTTGTTTATTGATCATTTCAATTCTTCTGTGAGTTGTCAGTTTTAATCTTTCCAGTAACTTTATTTAGCTATTGAATATTGATAGTATTTAGTGTGAAGTGCTATAGAGAAAGTGAAAGTTGATCAGTCATGTCCGACTTTTTTTAAGACCTCATGGACTATACAGTCCATGGAATTCTCCAGGCCAGAAAGCTAGAGAGGGTAGCCGTTCCCTACTCCGGGGGATCTTCCCAACCCAGAGATCAAACCCAGGTCTCCCACACAGCGGGCGTATTCTTTACCAGCTGAGCCACAAGGGAAGCCCTTACAAATATCTGTGAAAAGAAGAGAAGCAAAAAGCAAAGGAGAAAAGGAAAGATATAAGCATCTGAATGCAGGGTTCCAAGAATAACAAGAAGAGATGAGAAAGCTTTCCTCAGCAATCAATGCAAAGAAATAGAGGAAAACAACAGAATGGGAAAGACTAGTGATCTCATCAAGAAAATTAGAGATACCAAGGGAACATTTCATGCGAAGAAGGGCTTGATAAAGGACAGGAATGGTATGGACCTAACAGAAGCACAAGATATTAAGAAGAGGTGGCAAGAATACACAGAAGAACTGTACAGAAAAGATCTTCATGACCAAGATAATCACGATGGTGTGGTCACTCACCTAGAGCCAGACATCCTGGAATGTGAAGTCAAGTGGGCCTTAGAAAGCATCACTACAAACAAAGCTAGTGGAGGTGATGGAATTCCAGTTGAGCTATTTCAAATCCTGAAAGATGATGCTGTGAAAGTGCTGCACTCAATATGCCAGCAAATTTAGAAAACTCAGCAGTGGCCACAGGACTGGAAAAGGTCAGTTTGCATTCCAATCCCAAAGAAAGGCAATGCCAAAGAATGCTCAAACTACCACACAATTGCACTCATCTCACATGCTAGTAAAGTAATGCTCAAATTTCTCCAAGCCAGGCTTCAGCAATACATGAACCATGAACTTCCAGATGTTCAAGCTGGTTTTAGAAAAGGCAGAGGAACCAGAGATCAAATTGCCCACATCTGCTGAGTCATCAAAAAAGCAAGAGAGTTCCAGAAAAACATCTATTTCTGCTTTATTGACTATACCAAAGCCTTTGACTGTGTGGATCACAATAAACTGTGGAAAATTCTGAGAGAGATGGGAATACCAGACCACCTGACATGCCTCTTGAGAAACCTGTATGCAGGTCAGGAAGCAACAGTTAGAACTGGACATGGAACAACAGACTGGTTCCAAATAGGAAAAGGAGGACTTCAAGGCTGTATATTGTCACCCTGCTTATTTAACTTATATGCAGAGTACATCATGAGAAACGTTGGGCTGGAAGGATCACAAGCTGGAATCAAGATTGCCTGGAGAAATATCAATAACTTCAGATATGCAGATGACACCACCCTTATGGCAGAAAGTGAAGGGGGACTAAAAAGCCTCTTGATGAAAGTGAAAGAGGAGAGTGAAAAATTTGGCTTAAAGCTCAACTTTCATAAAACTAAGATCATGGCATCTGGTCCCATCACTTCATGGGAAATAGATGGAGAAACAGTGGAAACAGTGTCAGACTTTATTTTTCTGGGATCCAAAATCACTGTAGATGTTGATTACAGCCATGGGATTAAAAGATGCTTACTACTTGGAAGGAAAGTTATGACCAACCTTGATAGCATATTAAAAAGCAGAGGTATTACTTTGCCAACAAAGGTCCGGTTAGTCAAGGTTATGGTTTTTCCAGTGGTCATGTATGGATGTGAGACTTGGACTATAAAGAAAGCTGAGCACCAAAGAATTGATGCTTTTGAACTATGGTGTTAGAAAAGACTCTTGTGAGTTCTTAGACTGCAAGGACATCCAACCAGTCCATCCTAAAGGAGACCAGTCCTCTGTGTTCATTGGAAGGACTGATGCTGAGGCTGAAACTCCAATACTTTGGGCACCTCATGCGAAGAGTTGACTCATTGGAAAAGACCCTGATGCTGGGAGGGATTGGGGGCAGGAGGAGAAGAGGACAACAGAGGATGAGATGGCTGGATGGCATCACCGACTCGATGGACATGAGTTTGGGTAAACTCCAGGAGTTGGTGATGGACAGGAAGGCCTGGTGTGCTGCGATTCATGGGGTCTCAAAGAGTCGGACATGACTGAGCGACTGAACTGAACTGACAGAGAAAGTAAATATAAACAAATATTTTCTCCTGTCCTAGTACTGTTTTTTTAAGCTCTATTTATGATGTTTTATGTTATTAGACATTTTAATAAATATTTATTTTTAGTTGATTGAAATGTTCAGTCTTTTCTTTGCAGTGTCTAAGTTCTGTGTCTTCCTTAGTGTTTCCATTCCAAGATTACAAAAACACTGTATAATTTCATATATATGATACCTTCTTTTTTAATTTTCCTTATGTTTATATCCTTAGTATATTTGGACATGATTGTTGTTAAAGTTATGACACAGAAAATTAACTTATTGTTCTAATGGATTGCCAATTGTCCCTAAGTCTTTAATAAGTAATATTTGTCTCTAGATTTTAGCCATCTCCTTTGTCATATACTAATAACATAGTTGTAGAAGGAGATGGCAACCTGACAGAGGAGCCTGATGGGTGTACAGTCCATGGGGCTGCAGAGTCGGACACGATTGAGCGACTGACACACACACTCACATTAGCATATTTATAGAGTCTGTTTCTGGAAAATCAATTCTGTTCCATTGATTTGCAGTGCTTATTTCTCTACCAAATCTCATTGTTTCAACTGACAGAGCTATATAATACAGTAAACTATTATTTAAATATAATAAGGTAAATCATAATATGTTTAGAAGGAAAATCTTGCCTATTGTTACTCTTTTGATTTTTTTTTTTTTTTTGCATAGTATTTTTCTTTTACTGGGAATCAGTTATTCTGGTTTCCTACACATCTAAAATGGGATTATTTCAGCTTTCACCTAAGACATAGAGGTTATAGATCATGACCACATTTGCAATGAAAAACAGCCAGGTTAATTTCAAGTTCATTAGTCTTTTTGAAACCATCAAAGACCTGCTGCTGATGCTGCTAAGTCACTTCAGTTGTATCTGACTCTCTACAAGAAATAAACACTTGCACATATAAAAAGCTGTATACAATATTAACAGGAATTTATTTGTTTCATAAACACCAAAAGTCAGTGAAGTGAAGTCACTCTTTGCAACTCCATGGACTATAGCCCACCAGGCTCCTCCATCCATGAAATTTTCCAGGCAAGAGTACTGGAGTGGGTTGCATTTTTTCTCCAGGGGATCTTCTTGACCCAGTGATTGAAACAGGGTCTCCCACATTGCAGGCAGACGCTTTACCATCTGAGCCACCAGGGAAACCCCAAACACCAAAAACTGGGGGGAAAACATCTCTTTCAATGGTGCACAAACAACTTGTAGAATATTCATGCAATAGACTATTGTGTGCATGCATGCTAAGTCACTCCAGTGACTTAGCAAACTATTAATTCATGCAACCTACTGAATCATCAATACCTTTTACTGAGTTACAGAACGCAAACCAAAAAGGCAACGTAGTACATGATTCCATTTATGTGTCACTCTGGAAAAGGCAGATGTAGTAGCTCAGGTAGGGGTTGGGGAGAAGGGTGTATGCACAAGGAAATCTGGGGGGAACTGTGGTGGTGGATACATGATTTTGTGCATTTGTCAGAGAGCTATAAACCTCAAAGTGTGAAACGCACTGCACATGAAGTTTTAAAAATTAAGTCAATCATACATAATGTGTGTGGGAGGGAGGAGAAAGATGGAGTGAAAACTGTAACAAATGTATCTAAACTGCATTACAAATAAATCACACAATAATATTAAAATAAATAAGAAGAAAAAGATGATTAAGTAACTTTATAAAATGGTATTTGATACAATAAAGCTAAAGATGAAAAATATGTACTCAAATACTGCACTGTACTTGTTAAATTGTTTTTTATGGGGATATGCATTAGAAATTCTAATTCTACTTTGTTGGTATACTTGAGGTGAACAAATAAGTAAAGGTACTGTAGATAACCAGAGTTAGAATAAGTAGTAACAGTTTAAAAATGAACAAAGACCAGAATGAACCTGTGGTGGAGGATATAAGGCAGAGGTATCAATATAGATGTGTTGTTAAAAATATTGATAGCTAGATGGGTACATAGATAGGTAGATGGGTAGATAGATGGATAGATAGATAGACAAAGGGTATATACATAAGTATGTGTCTTTGAGTGTATTTGTGTGTACTAGCTCAGGGGCAATGGCAACCCACTCCAGTACTCTTGCCTGGAAAATCCCATGGACTGAGGAGCCTGGTGGGCTGCAGTCCATGGGGTTGCTAAGAGTCAGACACGACTGAGCGACTTCACTTTCACTTTTCACTTTCATGCATTGGAGAAGGAAATGGCAACCCACTCCAGTGTTCTTGCCTTGAGCATCCCAGGGACAGGGGAGCCTGGTGGTCTGCCGTCTATGGGGTCGCATAGAGTCGGACATGACTGAAGCGACTTAGCAGCAGCAGCTCAGGGGCTTACAAGCAGTGACATCCCAATGACAATGAGCATACTTGGCACCCGGATCTTGGTTTCTAAATACCATTCTGCTAAACTAAAACCAAAAACAAACAAAGAAGTAAACCACACACACACACAAATAGGGTTCTCTGGAGAACTGGTTTAGTAGGTAAATCTGCTGTATGTGCTCAATCATGTCTGACTCTTTGCAACCCCATGGACAGTAATCTGCCAGGCTCCTCTGTCCATGGGATTTCCCAGGCAAGAATACTGGAGTGGGTTGTGATTTCCTCTCCAGGGAATATTCCTGATTCAGAGATCAAACCCACCTCTCTTGCACTCCTGCACTGACAGGTGGATTCTTTACCACTGTGCTACCTGGGAAGCCTTTGAGGCAGGTAAAGTAAAATATAAACCCAAATCATCTTGTGGTGCCAGGAGATAAGAAAGTCATTAAAAAACAAAAACAGTGACATTTCAAAAAGCCCTAAGAACCAATCTGAAAATTTTCAGTGGTCTATGTGGAATGCCTTGAGGAAAAAAATAAATAATGGTAATACTGTAATTATGGATTTCCCTGGTGCCTCAGTGGTAAAGAATCTGCCTGCCAATGCAGGAGATGCAGGTTCGATCCCTGGGTGGGAAAGATCCCCTGAGGAGGAAAAGGAAACCCACTCCAGCATTCTTGCCTGGGAAATCTCATGGACAGAGGATCCTGGAGGGCTATAGTCCATGGGATCTCAAAAGAGTTGGACATGAAAGTGATTAAACAACAATACTATATTATAACCCAAAGAATAATATACATATATATATATATGTATATATAAATAAGAATTGATGCTTTTGAACTATGGTGTTGGAAAAGACTCTTGAGAGTCCCTTGGGCTGCACGGAGATCCAACCAGTCCATTCTGAAGGAGATCAGCCCTGGGATTTCTTTGGAAGGAATGATGCTAAAGCTGAAACTCCAGTACTTTGGCCACCTCATGCAAAGAGTTGACTCATTGGGAAAGACTCTGATGCTGGGAGGGATTGGGGGCAGGAGAAGAAGGGGAAGACAGAGGATGAGATGGCTGGATGGCATCACTGACTCGATGGACGTGAGTCTCAGTGAACTCCGGGAGAGGGTGATGGACAGGGAGGCCTGGCGTGCTGCGATTCATGGGGTCGCAAAGAGTCAGACATGACTGAGCGACTGCTCTAATCTGATCGGATATACATATATCTATATATATCTATATATATATATATTATATATATAATATATATATATAAACCCAAACTATATTGATATAAATAAAAACAAGCAGGGCTTCGCTGGTGGTCTAGTGGGCTGAGAATCTGTCAACCAATGCAGGGGACACAGGTTTGATCCCTAGTTTGGGAAGATCCCACATGCTGCGAGGTAACTAAGCCCCTGTGCCACAACTACAAGCCCATGCTCTAGAGCCCATGAGCTGCAACTGCTGAAGCTCGCAGGACTAGAGGCTGTGCTCTGCAACAAGAGAAACCATCACAATGACAAGCCCACACACCACAATTAGAGAATAGCCCCTGCTCACTGCAACTAGAGAAAGTTCTCTTACACCAACAAAGACACAGCACAGAAAAAAATAAAATCAAACAAATGAAAAAATAAAAGTGACAAATCTTCTTTAGAGAAGAATACCAATTAATAAATACAAAAAGAGAGAAGGAGACTTAAAGTTACTGTTAGGATGGCATAGTAGCAAATACTACAGTCAGAGTCCAACCAAAAGATGCTAAATTAATAGATGAAAATTTAAGCACAAACAAATTAAATGTCTTGGAGAAGAAAAAGTGTGAGCCATATGATCGTAATTAAGTAACTTTAAAGAACTTATTAAGGAATTTTAGAAAACAATGTTTAGTGGATATTGTAAAGTTTAAGATATTATAAATAACCTCCTCAAAGACTGTACTCTATAAATTTGTAATTAAAAAGGGCTAAATAGTTATCTAAGAGTACATAATCTTGGAAGATGCCATTTTAATCAAGTGATCAAGGTTAACATCATCAGTGGTATGTATCAACTCCATGTACTGCTGAGATGATGAACTGAGAAAGGCGCATCTCAGATACTTCTGTAATATCCTTTCCAATAATGCAGAACTACATTCTAAAGAGAAAATTTCACCCAGATCCAGACTGAGAGAGAGTCTACAAAATAAGTGACTCTTCATAAGTGTCAAGGTCATGTCAAACTTCATGTCAAACCTATGAATCAGCCTTAGGTATACATATATCCCCATCCTTTTGAACGTCCCTCCCCATACCACCCCTCTAGGTTGATAGCCCCTGTTTGAGTTTCCTGAGTGATACAGTAAATTCCCTTTGGCTATCTATTTTACATATGGTAATGTAAGTTTCCATGTTACTCTTTCCATACATCTGACCTCTCCTCCCGTCTCCCCATGTCCATAAGTCTATTTTCTATGTCTGTTTCTCCATTGCTGCCCTGTAAGTAAATTCTTCAGTACCATTTTTCTAGATTCTGTATACACGCATTAGAATATGATATTTATCTTTCTCTTTCTGACTGTCTTCACTCTGTATAATAGGTTCTAGGTCATCCACTTCATCCGAACTGACTCAAACATGTTCCTTTTTATGACTGAGTAACAGTCCATTGTGTATATATACCACAACTTCTTTATCCATTCATCTGTCAGTGGATCTCTAGGTTGCTTCTATATTCTAGCAATGCTGCAATGAACAATGGGATACATGTGTCTTTTTCAATTTTGGTTTCCTCAGGGTATATGCATAGGAGTGGGATTGCTGGGTCATATGGTGGTTTTATTCCTAGTTTTTAAAGGAATCTCCATACTGTCTTCCATAGTGGCTGTATCAATTTACATTTCCACCAACAGAGACAAAAAAAGAATAAGAGTTTTTCATAGATCAGAGGAGACAAAGGGAGATGACAATTAAATGCAGTGTGGTACACTGTATTGAATCCTGTAACAGAAAAATATATACTAATGGAAAAATCAGTAAAATCTATGTTCCTGACTTAAATTAGTAGAAATCACCAAGGTTCATTTTTTACTTTCCACAGAAGTTCTAAGGTTATTTAAGATGTTAACTTAAGAGGCACCTGAGGGAAAAATATACAGGAATTCTGTACTATTTTTGTAAATTTTTCTGTTAGCTTAAAATTATCTCAATACAAAAATTTAATTTTGAAAAACAAAAACCTCCAGTGCCAGTGAAATGTTTATTGAAGCTGAACTGAAATCACAGATTAATTTGAGAATCAATATTTCTATAATATTAAATCCTACAGCCAGATACCATTTCTTTCCATTTACTCAGGGGATTTTATCTTTCAATCAACTCTTATCTGTGATTTTAATATAATATTATACTTTATTATAATAAATATAGAGTCAGAAATGCAGAACTTGGATGCAATCTCAAAAACAACAGAATGGTCTCTGTTCATTTCCAAGGCAAACCATTCAATATCACAGTAATCCAAGTCTATGCCCCAACCAGTAATGCTGAAGAAGCTGAAGTTAAAAGGTTCTATGAAGACCTACAAGACTTTTTAGAACTAATGCCCAAAAAAGATGTCATTTTCATTATAGGGGACTGGAATGCAAAGGTAGGAAGTCAAGAAACACCTGGAATAACAGGAAAATTTGACCTTGGAGTACAGAATGAAGCAGGGCAAAGGCTAATAGAGTTTTGCCAAGAGAATGCACTGGTCATAGCAAACACCCTCTTCCAACAACACAAGAGAAGACTCTACACATGGACATCACCAGATGGTCAACACCGAAATCAGATTGATTATATTCTTTGCAGCCAAAGATGGAGAAGCTCTATACAGTCAGCAAAAACAAGACCGGGAGCTGACTGTGGCTCAGATCATGAACTTGTTATTGCCAAATTCAGACTTAAATTGAAGAAAGTAGGGAAAACCACTAGACTATTCAGGTATGATCTAAATCAAATCCCGTATGATTATACAGTGGAAGTGAAAAATAGATTTAAGGGCCTAGATCTGATAGAGTGCCTGATGAACTACCAACAGAGGTTCGTGACATTGTACAGGAGACACGGATCAAGACCATCCCCATGGAAAAGAAATGCAAAAAAGCAAAATGGCTGTCTGAGGAGGCCCTACAAATAGCTGTGAAAAGAAGAGACGTGAAAAGCAAAGGAGAAAAGGAAAGATATAAGTATCTGAATGCAGAGTTCCAAAGAATAGCAAGAAGAGATGAGAAAGCTTTCCTCAGCAATCAACGCAAAGAAATAGAGGAAAACAACAGAATGGGAAAGACTAGAGATCTCATCAAGAAAATTAGAGATACAAAGGGAACATTTCATGTGAAGATGGGCTTGATAAAGGACAGAAATGGTATGGACATAACAGAAGCAGAAGATATTAAGAAGAGGTGGCAAGAATACACAGAAGAACTGTACAGAAAAGATCTTCACGACCCAGATAATCACGATGGCGTGATCACTCACCTAGAGCCAGATGTCCTGGAATATGGAGTCAAGTGGGCTTCAGAAAGCATCACTACGAACAAAGCTAGTGGAGGTGATGGAATTCCAGTTGAGCTATTTCAAATCCTGAAAGATGATGCTGTGAAAGTGCTGCACTCAATATGCCAGCAAATTTGGAAAACTCAGCAGTGGCCACAGGACTGGAAAAGGTCAGTTTTCATTCCAATCCCAAAGAAAGGCAATGCCAAAGAATGCTCAAACTACCGCACAATTGCACTCATCTCACATGCTAGTAAAGTAATGCTCAAATTTCTCCAAGCCAGGCTTCAGCAATACGTGAATCATGAACTTCCAGATGTTCAAGCTGGTTTTAGAAAATGCAGAGGAACCAGAGATCAAATTGCCCACATCTGCTGGATCATCGAAAAAGCAAGGGAGTTCCAGAAATACATCTATTTTTGCTTTATTGACTATACCAAAGCCTTTGACTGTGTGGATCACAGTAAATTGTGGAAAATTCTGAAAGAGATGGGAATACCAGACCACCTGACATGCCTCTTGAGAAACCTGTATGCAGGTCAGGAAGCAACAGTTAGAACTGGACATGGAACAACAGACTGGTTCCAAATAGGAAAAGGAGTACGTCAAGGCTGTACATTGTCACCCTGCTTATTTAACTTCTATGCAGAGTACATCATGAGAAACGCTGGGCTGGAAGAAGCACAAGCTGGAATCAAGATTGCTGGGAGAAATATCAATAACCTCAGATATGCAGATGATACCACCCTTATGGCAAAAAGTGAAGAGGAACTAAAAAGCCTGTTGATGAAAGTGAAAGAGCAGAGTGAAAAAGTTGGTTTAAAGCTCAGCACTCAGAAAACTAAAATCATGGCATCCAGTCCCATCACTTCATGGCAAATAGATGGGGAAACAGTGGAAACAGTGTCAGACTATTTTTTTTTGGCTCCAAAATCACTGCAGATGGTGATTGCAGCCATGGAATTAAAAGACAATTACTCCTTGGAAGGAAAGTTATGACCAACCTAGATAGCATATTGAAAAGCAGAGACATTACTTTGCCAATAAAGGTCCCTCTAGTCAAGGCTATGATTTTTCCAGTGGTCATGTATGGATGTGAGAGTTGGACTGTGAAGAAAGCTGAACACCAAAGAATTGATGCTTTTGAACTGTGGTGTTGGAGAAGACTCTTGAGAATCCCTTGGACTGCAAGGAGATCCAACCAGTCCATTCTAAAGGAGATCAATCTTGTTCATTGGAAGGACTGATGCTAAAGCTGAAACTCTAGTACTTTGGCCACCTCATGTGAAGAGTTGACTCATTGGAAAAGACTCTGAAGCTGGGAGGGATTAGGGGCAGGAGGAGAAGGGAATTACAGAGGACGAGATGGCTGGATGGCATCACCGACTCGATGGACATGAGTCTGAGTGAACTCCAGGAGATGGTGATGGACAGGGAGGCCTGGTGTGCTGTGATTCATGAGTTCGCAAAGAGTCGGACACAACTGAGCAACTGAACTGAACTGATACTTTATTATCATAAGTTCTTATATAATTTAAAGTTTAATGCTGTTATTAAAATGATACTTTTCTATGAGTTTCTCTTTGGTGATTACTCAGGCTGTTGATTTTTGTCAATGTATATAGCATGTGGGAGTTTTACTAAACTTATGAGGGTCACAATGTTTTTCAATTATTTCATCAGGATTTTCTAAGTAAGCAATTATATACTTTGCAAATATGAACAATTTTTTTGTTTTCTTAATATGCATGTTGTCTAACTTACCATATTGGTTAAGTTCTACAGGATAAATTAGAACAGTAACAGTGATAGGTACTATTGTTTTATCTCTGATTTGAATGTGGAGTGCCTTACAACAATCAGGTCATTTCCACTCACTGTTTTCCCCTGATATCCATGATTTATTAAAAAAAATTATTTTTATCTGGTGCTATCATTTTCACTTAAAAAACATTTAAAATAATTACCATTACACCTGAAAAATATTCATATTTAATCCTCATCTTTCAAAACAAAATTTTTCAACATGCTTCAATTTCTGATTTTCATCAATCTAACCCCTATATTTTTTAGATAATGTTTCAGAATTTTGCCCCAAGTTATGCTACAGTATACCCTCAGTAATTCATTTACAATTATTTTGTTAGTAATAAATTCTCTTGATTCTTTTATGACAAAGCATGTTTTCCTTTGCCTCTACTGTTGAATGTTAGTTTAACTTAATATAAAGAGAAATCTATGTTCTACATTATATTCTCTCAGAACTTGAAGACAATCTTTCCTTGTCTTTTACCATCTGTGCTATAGGTGAGAAATCTGATGCCAGTCTGAGGACTATTCTTTACAGTGAACTAGAACTTTGTTCTCTAGAAGTTTAGAATTTTCTATCACTGGTATTTTGAAATCTCACCAGGGAGAATCTGGGCTTTCTTCATTATTGACATCCAACAATTTCTTTAAATTTCAAGGAAAGTCTGTCTCAGTTCAAGAATATTTTCTTCTATTTTCATATATTGCTCTCCTTTATATCTTTTGAAATGCCTTTTTGATTCATGATGAAACTTCTATACCTGTTTTCTATGTCACATAATGTTTCTTTTGTATCTTCTCTTTCACATTTGCATTATATTCTAGAGTAATTTCTTGGTTCTGTTTCCATTTCACCAATTATATACTGACCGTGTCCATTCAGTTTATCTATTATATCTTGTTTTAAATCAATGATTTTGTCTTTAAATTTCATGAATTATGAGAACTTCCTTAAATAGCAATCTTATGGTATAGCTGGTGTTACTGTTTTGTCATTTTTAAGTAGAATTGATACATTTCATCATATCTTCAAACATTTACTTAGGGGTAATAACTTGATAGGTATTAATTTATCTATTTGTTCCCATCACGAACAGTGTCCCTTAATATTTTTATTCTCTTTGTTGCATGTAGAGGTCTTCTTTCATGCTCTTAGCTTTTCTCAATTTATTTGTGCATTAGGAAATTATATTTATGTCCTAAGTTCAAGTGAAAACATCTCTTCTACTACAGCAAATCAAGATTGTAATTGTAAGAAACTGGGTTGTGTGCTCATAGGAGACATGAAAGAGAGTACATAAATTTAGATTTTCTTTACCAAGTATTGGTAATTGCTCTTAGAGTATCAATTTCTCTTTCCTCCTAACAGCTGTAAATGCAGCAGAAAACTGTCCTGGTTTGATAGACCTCTGTACTCAATCTTGGAACTTCTTGTATCAGGAATACCAAATGTACTTGGCAAGTGATGTGTACCTCTGTTTATACCCGACAAATAGTGAAAACAGCTAATCTAAGCAGGTGGTATAGATGAAGCTGTTAAACAGCAAACTCTGTATGGCCTCCTTTTCCTGTCTACACTTTCTCTCACCCTGGATTACTTTACAGTTCTACTAAAACAAGCAAAACAAACAAAAAACCTGTATATTTTGGAGCTGGTTCCATCTGCTTATTTTCTCACAGAAATCCCTCAATTGTTTCAGCCTGAGAACAACACCCCACCAAGCTTTTCCAAGATCCTTAAAAATGTTATTTTTATATTTTTTGTACATTATTTTATTAAAACTTAGGAATTAGAGGTAATATGTTCAGACAGTTATTTTGAACTGAAAAAAAACCATCTTTTGTTTGTTTTCAGGTAGAGAAAACACACCATTACATATATTGCACTTCAGTTCTCTGAAAGATGTGATGAAGATACGTGTTATGAACAGAAAGATGATATGAAGGAGATAGGCAAAAACAAGATCAGCAACTGTTAACACAAAAAGAGGGAGGAATTTAGAGGAAAAGACTTTGAAACAATAATTCATATATATAAATAAAATCCAAACTTAATGAAAAGATAATTGAGAGAAAAGTAGAAAAAAAGCAAGGCATATACAGAAGAGAAAACTGAAAAAACACCTTCAGATACAAATGGGAAGACAATGATAAAATGCACACACAGACACACACACACATGTGCATGCACGCCATCTACATGGAGCAATTTAACAGTCCATCAGTCATTTTAAGGGCAAGAAGTTCATTTCATTCTTTCTCCAGTTCAACACTAGCTTTTGTTTTACTTTCATTCTCCATGCTAAACTCTGGAGAACTTTTTTAAACTTTAGGTTGCCAATGTGAAAATGCAAAATGAAGCAAAATATGTTAAAATGTACAAAGATTACACACTAGTAGAGCTAAGGCATCGCTGAGACAATTGCCCAGCAGTATTCCTAGGTGTTCAATGTGCATTCAGCAGTGACCCGTCCAGGTCCTCGTGTACTCTCCATTGGTGATAGGCAGTTCCCTCAGGGTTGGATACTATTCTATCTGTAACACACACAGGACACAGAGAATGCTGTGCCTCTGATTGTTAGATGGGTTGTGTGCCACTGTCTCCAGTTATATACATATACAACCCCCATTTTTTGTGTCACTTCGTTTTTATACTACCTAGGAGGCAAGGGATTGCTAAGTTCTTCAGTGGCTCGTGACCTGGCCAGTGTCAAAAGTGAATAACAACTGAATTATTGACTGAAGGTGTACTCTTGGACAGCACTGCCCATGGAAATTAGATAAGAGAAATGAGAGAAGATTAATGTGGAGTATATTGTTATTGGTTGTCCTAGATATTCCAATGGAGAAGGCAATGGCACCCCACTCCAGTACTCTTGCCTGGAAAATCCCATGGATGGAGGAGCCTGGTAGGCTGTGGTCCATGGGGTCGCTAGGAGTCGGACACAACTGAGCGACTTCACTTTCACTTTTCACTTTCATGCATTGGAGGAGGAAATGGCAACCACTCCAGTGTTCTTGCCTGGAGAATCCCAAGGACAGGGGAGCCTGGCGGGCTGCCGTCTATGGGGTCGCACAGAGTTGGACACAACTGAAGCGACTTAGCAGTAGCAGCAGATATTCCAAAGGTAATCAGAATATAACTAAGATCTCCAGGTACCCAGAAAGTAGGGTTACAAATTAAAATTTCAATTCTAAAAGCCAACTCTTTCATATTTGGTGTTAAGGCATGAAATCAATTTTCTTAGTAAGGTAATAATACATATACTCAGGAGACTATATTTTATATATCTACCATTAAAGGGAAAACTGTAGCACCTCCTGAACCAACTTTATAGATTTCTATCTTGTGGCTACTGTGTTTCTGGTTTGCAATAATAAAAGAAGAAAATTACACATAAAAGAAAACCTAAAAATAACTTGCACAGAGTATAGGTTATTTCCTCCTCACATAAAAGAACTCTGGAACTAGGCAGTCCAGAGTCAATTGGTATCTCTGCAGTCCGCAGAGATACAGGTTTGGATTCTATTCAGGCATCTCAGTATGTGAATTCCAGGTTCACTGATAGTCTAGAATGACTGCTGGAGCTCCATCTATCTCATCCACATACTAGCCAATATAAATGAATTACAGACAGTATAAGTACAAAAGTTTGCCCTAATTTTCTCTGAAACTTCCTGGAAGCCTCACTCAATAATTTTTTTTCCCCCATCTCAGTGGTCAGATTTAGTTATATGGCTACCACTTTCTAAAAGATTGTAAAATGTAGCCTAAAAGACTTCAATGTCATCCCAAATTATATTGTGGGTTTCTTACTAAGGTGAAAGGGAAAGGAAACATTGCCATAGTACTTGATGCAAAGGCTTAATGAAATTAGGTGTAAATTGGTCTTAGGTGGAGCGATGCAACTTCCTCAGATACCAATTCAGCATTCCAGCTGCGCTTTTAGCTTGGGGGGAAAAAAAGACCACTCACAACATAGACTTTAATTTCATTTAGGAAATGTTGTAAAATTTAGTGCAAGGGAGGAGACCACAAATATAAGAACACACATGGCAGATCAGCATTGCCCATTCCCTTTTCCAGGATATCCTACTGATCCAGGGATCGAATTCGGATCTCCCACTGAGGCAGATTCTTTACCATCTGAGGTACCAGGGAAGCCCAAAATAAGCTAATAGTGTCTGAGTGTTAAGTTGCTTCAGCTGTGTCTGACTCTGTACACCCTTACGGGCTGTAGCCCACCAGGCTCTTCTGTCCATGGGATTCTCCAGGCAAGAATACCAGAGTGGGTTGCATTGCCCTCAAACCCCTAAGAGAGTAAGAGAAGGAAAATGTCATCATCCTGCTGGTCCCTTATTCCCCCCTCACCCTCTAGTTCTTTCTTCCTGGGAAGTTTGTTTCGTAAAATAAATGACCCAAACTCTGCTCCTAGTTTTAACGCCATTTGGAGTAAGTATATAAGAGTTTTCTTTTTTTATTTATATTTTTAATGTTTATTTATTTTTTAAATATAAATTAATTTATTTTAATTGGAGGCTAATTACTTTACAAGATTGTATTGGTTTTGCCATACATCAACATGAATCCGCCACAGGTGTACACGTATTTCTGAAGCCCTCTCCCACCTCCCTCCCCATACCATCCCTCTGGGTCATCCCAGTGCACCAGCCCCAAGCATCCTGTGTCATGCATCGAACCTGGACTGGCAATTCGTTTCATATATTCTTTCAGTCTTCTTATTTCTTTTTCTTTTCTTTCTCTCTTTCAGTCTTGATGAGAAATCTCCTCATGTAGAGACTTGGCAATGACTAATCCTCAAGATAAAATTTTAAGAAATAAAATAAAATCTTAAGAATCACCTGTGGTACTCCCTGATAACCATCAAGACAACAATCAAGGATCTCTGTCCAGCTGTTCCCCATTATCAGATTACCAGTTCAGTTGCCACAGATTTTGTCCATCTGCCCCACCTCCTACCACTCATCACATGTTGAGAGGACTGATTGAAAATGTTGACTCAAAGTATAATACATTCAGAAGTCCTAAATAGGTAAATTAGAACTAATAAAAGGGGAGAAAAAAAACCCTGGTCTTTCTTCCAAAGAGATTGTAATCTGTTGGAGACCCTCTAAACACATAGGGCAACACTTCTCTGAATTTAAATTTGTTTAAAGAAAAAAAAAAAAAAAGAGTGGTTTTCATCTGAAATTACTAAAGTGGCCCATTAATGGCCTATGAGTCACTAACTATATTGACAAAGATAGTCAAATCCTCAAACCCAATGACTGCCTTCCTGGAGAGTGTCTACTCATCCCTTAACATACATACACACACACATACACACACACACACACATACATATATATATACACACAAAGATATATGGACTTCCCTAGTGACTCAGATGGTAAAAAATCTGCCTGTAATGCAGGAGACCTGGGTTCAATCCCTGGATTGGGAAGATCCCTTGGAGAAAGAAATGGCTACCCATTCAGTATTCTTGCCTGGAGAATTCCATGGACACAGGAGCCCAGCAGGCTACAGTCCATGAAGTTGCGAGTTGGACGTGACTGAGCAACTAACACTATAAAGATCTGTATCTATATGTTGCCTACCATCCAGCTCTTTATTTATTTTTGGGGAGCAGAATTAAACGTAAAAGTTTTAGATGCCTGTTTTCTTTTCTCAGATTCTTTTCCACTAATTTTTATTCTTCTGATCCTTCAAAGCCCTGACAGCAAACTCCATATTCTGATAATAACCTCATAGGTCATAGAACAACACTCAACCTTATTTTAATGGCCAGTTAGACTCCATTCTCTAGTGAAGTGATTTTTACTCCCACGTCACTCAAAGAAAACTTGATAGTAGACTAGTTGTCACCTTTCTGTCAGATCAAGATCTACAGTCACCCTTTCACCAAAACACGGCCAACTCACAACACAACATCTCCATTTAGGATAGAATAGTGAAACAGCATGCAACTAAAGACTGATGTCTTCAAGCATGGTTAGAAGACAGGGAAAATGAATATACAGGTCCAATCTGTGAAAGCCTTAGGATAGAATATCAGGGTCAAACTCCAGCTCTCATATGCACCCTCCCTTGTCTATGAAAATATACGGCTTGATACTTCCAGAACTATATCTCTCCCCCCAACCCTTGGTGCCTCCAAATATTTTCTTCCCACTGTCTCTTAAATATGGACTTCTCAGGCAGCACTAGAGGTAAAGAAGCTGTCTGCCAATGCAGGAGACATAAGAGATGTTGGTTCAATCCTGGGTCGGGAAGAACCCTGGAGAAGGAAATGGCAAACCCACTCCAGTATTCTTACCTGGAGAATCCCATGGACAGAGGAGCCTGGTGGGTACCAGTCCTTGGCATTGCAAAGAGTTGGACACAACCAAAGCAATTTAGCATGCACACACGTCTCTTAAATCTACTCCAAACTGCCTTGCTTCCCCAAAGATTCATGCAAACTCACGTTATCAAATAGTTCCTTTCAAGACCACTAATGAACCCTATGTTGTTAAGTCTAAATGGTCAGCTATCACCCTTCATCTTGATGGATATCAGCATTTGGACACAACTGAATCCCTCCCTTCTCTTAAACTTTTTTAAAATATTTATTTATTTGTTTGGTTGCTTTGGGTTTCAGTTGCAGCATGTGGGATCTCTAGTTGTGGCATGCCAGCTTAGTCAGTGTTAATCCACTTAATCCTGCAAAGTGGATTCTTTACCACTGAACCAACAGTGAAGAACCCCTCTCTTCTGTTTAATGCATTTTTGCACTTGGCTTCCAGGCCACCACAATCCTTTTCTTCCCCCCTGTTCCACTGGATGTGTTTTCTCATTGTCCTTTGCTAACACTGCCTCTTCCTTCCCAATTTGTAAGAGGTATGGCCCACCAAAGACTTTGTCTTTGGTCTTCTTTTTTCTTGTATTTACATTAATGCTTAAGATACTATCTTAAGACTTGTATCTTTAAAAATATCTATTACTCAGCCATAGAAAAGAATGAATAATGCCATATGCAGAAACATGGATGGATCTAGAGATTATCATACCAAGTGAAGTAAGTCAGACAGGGAAAGGCAAATATCATATGATATCACTTGTATGTATAATCTTAAAAATGGCACAAATGAATTTATTTACATAACAGGAACAGGCTGACAGACATGGACCACAAAATTATGGATAAATTAGGAGTTTGGGATGAACACACTACTACATAAAGACTAGATAAACAACAAAGACCTACTATATAGTGCAGGGAACTATATTCAGTAGCGTGTAATAACCTAGAATAGAAGAGAACCTGAAAAAATATATATACATACACACACACATATGTATATATAACTGAATCAATTTGCTACACATCTGAAACTAACATGAGATTGTAAATCAACTATACTTCTATTTTTTTTAAAAAATCTATGGGCCAGAATACTACGTTTCTATCTCCAAAGAGGTCTGTCCTGAATTTCAAACTATTTACCTGACATCTCCATTTGGATGTTCACTACAATATCTCAAACTTAACAGGTCCAAAACTGAACTCTTGTTCTCACTTTCTAAACCTGCTTCCCCTTCAGCCTTTCACAGTTTGTTTGTGGCAATTTCAACTGTCTGCTTGCCTCAGGCCAACAAACTTCATTTCCTCCTTGGCTCTTTGGCTTCTATCCTTACCCACATTCATTCTGTCAGATATTATACCTTCAACTGTATCCAGGATCTGACAATATGCCAACTCCAGCATTTCCACCTAGGTCTAAGCCTCCGTTATGTCTAATCTAGACTGTGACTGTAGCCTTCTAATTGTTCCTACTGACTTAATTCCTGCATTCTACTTACCTCTAACCTAAGTCAGTTTATGGTATCATACAGCAAATAAAATAATCTCTCTGAGCAGTACATCGATCATATGAAAAAATAAACCTAATAACATGTTGCTGCTGCTGCTGCTGCTAAGTCACTTCAGTCGTGTCCGACTCTGTGCGACCCCATAGACGGCAGCCCACCTGGCTCCCCTGTCCCTGGGATTCTCCAGGCAAGAACACTGGAGTGGGGTGCCATTGCCTTCTCCAAATAATATGTTACCATATTTATTTTCTTTTATTTTTACTGGGTTGATCCAAGGACAAATGAAATGACAGACACAAACTGCTATAATACTCAGCACAAAGTATGCATTAAATTTTAGTAGCATGGGCAAGAAATAAATTTTTGTGTCATTTCTTAAATCTATTATTTCCATGAATTAAGAGCTATTTGTTATTTTCCAAGTATTAGAAAATATGATTTAAAATTTTCCATATCTACAACTGCTAAGCTATTGTTTGAAGAAGTCGTAGATGCCCCCCAGCCCCAATGAACATCATGACCAAATTAGAACCTGATTTACCTGGTCATAACAATAGCTAAGAGAAACTGTTTCCTGTCTCAGGAATACATTCAGTTCAGTTCAGTTCAGCTGCTCAGTTGTGTCCAACTCTTGTGACCCCAGGGACTGCAGCACACCAGGCCTCTCTGTCTATCACCAACTCCTAGAGTTTACTCAAACTCATGTCCATTGAGTCAGTGATGCCATCCAACCATCTCATCCTCTGTCATCCCCTTCTCCCGTCTTTAGTCTTTTCCAGCATCAGAGTCTTTACCAATGAGTCAGCTCTTTGCATCAGGTAGCCAAAGTATTGGAGTTTCAACTTCAACATCAGTCCTTCCAATGAATATTCAGGACTGAATTCCTTTAGGATGGACTTGTTGGATCTCCTTGCAGTCCAAGGGACTCTCAAGAGTCTTCTCCAACACCACAGTTCAAAAGCATCAACTCTGCTTTCTTTATAGTCCAGCTCTCACATCCATACATGACTACTGGAAAAACCATAACCTTGACTAGATGGACATTTGTTGAAAAGTAATGTCTCTGCTTTTTAATATGCTGTCTTGGTTGCTCATAACTTTCCTTCCAAGGAGTAAGCACCTTTTAATTTCATGGCTGCAGTCACTATCTGCAGTGATTTTAGAGCCTCCAAAAATAAAGTCAGCTACTATTTCCATTGTTTGCCCATCTATTTGCCATGAAGTGATGGGACTGGATGCCATGATCTTAGTTTTCTGAATGTTGAGCTTTAAGCCAACTTTTTCACTCTCCTCTTTCACTTTCATCAAGAGGCTCTTTAGCTCTTCTTCACTTTCTGCCATAGGGGTGGTGTCATCTGCATATCTGAGGTTATTGATATTTCTCCCAGAAATCTTGATTCCAGCCTGAGCTTCATCCAGCCCAGGAATGTGCCAAAACTTTCTAACAAGTTAGCTAAGGAAAATGTCAAATTTAACCTATTAGGGGAAAGAATGTGTAGTTCATCATAACTGCTCTGATCCTTCTTGTTTCAGTATAGCCAACCCACCCATGCCACATCACAAATTTTCCTAGGCCTAGCCCCTGTTGTCATCCTATGAGTCTCTGGTACAATGCATATTACTCTTCTCATCTCCATCAGCTTTCCCACAACAGGCTTATATATCATGCATCAAGCTTGTTTTTGTGACTTGTGTGAATCCTTTTCTCCAGCATTCCAGTGACATTTCAGCATGTGATGCTGCCTTGTATCCAGCAAACCCACAGGTCTGGGTATAAGATTCCCCTGTTCTCCGCTCTAACTTCCAGTCTTACTTGCCTTCAGGGGGATCCATCACACAATCCTCTTGGAAGTTCTAGACCTGAATACTAGCAGGATAATGATTACAGTTTGATTAGTGCTCTTCCCCAGAAAAGAGGGACCAGTCTATTTCATATTCATAACAATAATGACAACGGTTAACACTTCTATAGTGCTTGTGATGCAGGGACTGTTTATTAGTGCTTTACATACACAAACTCATTTAATCCATATAAGCATTCTATGAAGATGAGGAACTTGAGGTCCAGAAGGGTTAAGTAACTTGTCTTAGATCACATACATAGTGAATGATAGTTCCGGAATAGAACCTGAACAGTCTGCTCCAGTGTTTGTGCTCTTAACCATGATACCGTGCCATGCAAACCCTCATAAAAATAAGGTAGTTTTTGATGGGCATCTAGGTTGCTTCCATGTTGTAGCTATTGTAAATAGTGCTGCAGAAGTGAGTCAGAAAGAGAAAGATACATATTGTATTCTAACACATATACAGAACCTAGAAAAATGGTTCTGAAGAATTTATTTATAGGGTAGCAATGGAGAAACAGACATAGAGAATAGACTTATGGACATGGGGAGACGGGAGGAGAGCGTCAGATGTATGGAAAGAGTAACATGGAAACTTAAATTACCATACGTAAAATAGATAGCCAATGGGAATTTGCTGTATGGCTCAGGAAATTCAAACAGGGGCTCTGTATCAACCTAGAGGGGTTGATAGATGGGGAGGGATATGGAGGGAGTTTCAAAAAGGAGGGGATATATGTATACCTGACTGATTCATGTTGAAGTTTGAGAGAAAACAACAAAATTCTGTAAAGCAATTATCCTCCATTAAAAAGTAAATTAAAAAGACATAAGGTAGTTGTTAGTAATATGCATCATCTCACATTTAAAGACCTTGATCTATATACTAGGAAATTTAGAGACTAAGAGCCAGTTAATTAATTCAAGATTGGAAATGATCTAAGTTGGTGCTTAAAATTGGACAATTAAAAGTTCAAAGTTGTGAAACTAAGAAACAGAAGCCACAACTTCATAAAGCTGATAAATAAAGTCATAACACCAATATCAATAAACACTTAAAGTAACTTAAGACAAATTCAAATGGCAAAAAAAGAAAGTTCTTTATAATGGTACACAGGGCATGTGGTAACATGTAGCTCCAAGCCTGACATACATGTGGGTGTATCTGTTAAGTCATCCAAACCAAACTGAGGCAAAGAGAGTGGGTAATTTCATATTTTACAATGAGGCACTGACACCAGCCATGAGGGGTTCAAAAGCAGTATTTCAGTAAGACCTCACTGTTTTCCTAGATCATCTGCCAATGCTGGTATCTAGTTTCCACTAGGAAGCAAGCGCTGGCTCAGTGTTTCTCTGTAGGTTCCCATCAATCAAAAGCTCCGTAAAAGCCTGGATAAGACTGAGAAGGAAGATAAGCAGGCCCTAGTTAGGAAGATACATTCCAAACAGAATTTTACTCTAAACTACTATGTGTTGGGCAATCACTATGCCATGGACTGTCCCCAGTACTTCACTTCAATGTACTTATCCTCCCAAGAAACAGGCCAGGGAGACTTGAATATCCCTGTTACATATGAGAAGACTCAGGCTCTCAAGGGACTAACTCAGCCAAGACCCCACAGCTAGTAAGTATTCAAGTTTGGATTCAAATCTACTTTTTTATGACACCAATGCTTATGTTCCTTACCACAAAGCTATTGAGAAAAAAATAAACATTGATGCTAGTGTAATACTTTTGCCTTATTTGTCTAGAGTGCTGAGACAAAGAAGTTGTAAATTCTCTTTTAAAATATCTAGGTCACTATCTCCAAACACCACTACTTGGCAGTAAACTTCATATAATCTTTAAAAATAATCATATCTTTTTATTTATACCCCAACCCCTTTATTCTCCTATCTATAAGAGGGGGATATAGGTTAAATGGACCCTGAGGAGGATTTCTGGAATGTCATTGGCTTAAGATACTATGAACTGGCTCTATATTTCTCTGGCTAAAACAGATGTAAGCTCTGTACTGTTTCATGCCATTGACATGTTTCTCCCAGGCTAGAGAACAGATTTGCTGGTCTGGCATAACTGGGGGTTGGGGGCAAAGGGGAGTCTTGACCCTTAGGCAGCCTGTGATTTTACACTCATGTCATGCCACCCACCCTTCACACCCTGAAAAATACTTTCCCAAGCTAGGTACCATGGGAAGGAGCTATGCTTTGATAGGTGACATTTAAAAGTGTCCTAAAAATTATTCAGAGAGAAAAGGGCTTCTCTGACAGCTCCAGTGTCTCTGTACATCGCCCTCAGAACAGGCCTGAGAGTCCAAGGTCATAGCAGGCTTATTGTGCAATGTGGAACAAGGCTGTGATTGTGTAGGTATCACCCCCTTAGGATTTGTATCAAAGGCAGTGTATGGAGGGGACCTAGGCAGGGTTTGACAGCTGTTTCTGAGCTTTCCATATCAGAGATAGAAACAGATAAGATCTGCATCGCCTCCTTTTTACTTTACATTTTCAGACGGGTGAGTTGTCTTTCACGTTACACAATCAGTCCCAAGTTACCCAGCCTCCCACCTCACTCATCCTTGCCCAGCCCCACCTTGTTCAACACTGCCATCTTTTCATAACCATTTCCAAGATACCCGAAATCATGCCAACACCCTGAAGACCTGCTAGGCCCCAGGGTGTGTTGCAGAATTACTAATACAAATATCAGCTAGAGGTGAGCACTGGAAGGGACTCGGGCTCCTGGAAATGGAACTCTGCTGTGCTTTAACAAATTCAAAGAATTTCATGGTTGTCTGGGATTCATTTCAATAATACTTGCTGAAGACCTTTTGCTGGCTAGATGGATGCCTGGGAGACCACATTAAGCAGTCACAAGCCCATGCTTTAGCCAATGTGCATTCTAGTGATGGTTACACACTTACACAAAAGCAACCTCAGTAGGATATAATGAGAGTTCAGCAAGAAATGCAGCTAAGAAATAACGATGGTCCTAGAAATAATAAGTGAGACACACGCATAATAATATTCCTCTGTAGAGGTTAAAACTGGCAAGAAAAATAAATATTGAATGGGCTTACCAAAAGCCAGTGACAGTCAAGGACTTCCCTATCCCTCTTGAGAAATGTTGGGCTGGATGAAGCACAAGCTGGAATCAAGATTGCCGGGAGAAATATCAATAACTTCAGATATGCAGATGACACCACCCTTATGGCAGAAAGCAAAGAACAACTAAAGCCTCTTGATGAAAGTGAAAGAGGAGAGTGAAAAAGTTGGCTTAAAACTCAACACGCAGAAAACTAAGATCATGACATCGAGTCCCATCACTTCATGGCAAATAGATGGGGAAACAATGGAAACAGTGACAGACTTTTTTGGGGGGGCTCCAAAATCACTGCAGATGGTGATTGCAGCCACAAAATTAAAAGATGTTTGCTCCTTGGAAGAAAAGTTATGACCAACCTAGACATCATATTAAAAAGCAGAGACATTACTCTGCCAACAAAGGTCTATCTAGTCAAAGCTATGGTTTTTCCAGTAGTCATGTATGGATGTGAGAGTTGGATCATAAAGAAAGCTGAGCACTGAAGAACTGTGGTGTTGGAGAAAAATTGAACTGTGGTGTTGGAGAAGACTCGTGAGAGCCCTTTGGTCTCCAAGGAGATCCAACCAGTCCATTCTAAAGGAAATCAGTCTTGAATATTCGTTGGAAGGACTGATGTTGAAGCTGAAACTCCAATACTTTGGCCACCTGATGTGAAAAACTGATGCACTTGAAAAGACCCTGATGCTGGGAAAGATTGAAGGCAGGAGGAGAAGGGGACAGAGGATGAGATGGTTGGATGGCATCACCAACTCGATGGACATGAGTAAATTCTGGGAGTTGGTGATGGACAGGGAAGCCTGGCATGCTGCAGTCCATGGGGTCGCAAAGAGTCGGACACAACTGAGCGACTGAACTGAACTGACCCTCCCAAATCCACGTGACTTTTACAACATGAGTCCACCTCCCAGGCAACAGGTTGTACCAGGTGTATAGGCATCTGATAGAAAGACAGCTTTGTACTTCACTTACACTAGAAAGGAGAACAATGTTTTCTAAGGAATGACACCAAGAGATGATCTTGGCCAATCAGTTCTTTCTCCCTCTCAGGAATTTTAACTGAGAAAATCAGAGAATTTGTCAGTTGGTAGTGGGACAGTTATGGAAGGCACCACAGGGAACATGGCTGTGAGGTGCTAACAAGTGAGCACAAGAGTCAATCTCAGGTGGTTTTTCTGAAGTTCCCAAAGTCTTCATGAATGCAGAGTTCACCCTCTGGGTAAAGTTCCCAGAAAAGCTAGCTTGTTCTCCTGTCCCTGGGTCCTATGCAGTCATGGCTCACTAATTAATACAACAAATCTCATTTACTTGTGGTAGCTAACTCATCTCTTCCTTACAATAAGGAAGCTGAATAGATGGTCCTGAGTGAAAATAATGTGTTCAGATGTTAAGTTCAGTCACTCAGAATTCTTAAAATGTTTATTAATTTTTGTGGGAAGCCACACAAAAATGAATGAAAATGCAATAATCTCCAACTAAAATTCCCTTCAATCCCACCACTCTGCTTCCAAGGCAGACAATTGAGAGTGATCTTTCACATTTTTCTCCAGACTCACAAAGCATACATAAAACTAGGTACACACACAAACGGTCCTTTTGGTTTGGCTGTGGATATTGTTGTTGTTGTTGTTGCTTTTAAGCATTTGTATTTATATAATTTATATTTATAATATATTTGTGTTAAATTCTAAGACTATGCAGGGGATGGTTCAATGTTGTTAGAGCTAAAAAACAGAAACACACTAAAACTCCTACATAGATTCAAATTTGTTTAATTTTGTCACCTGTTCCCTACAAGATTGTATGGAAATCAACTTAGCTCCTTATGAATTAGCATTCGGATCTTTTCATCAAAGGAAAAAGGCAATAAAGTAGCTTTTGGGCTCCTACTGTGCAAAGTAAATTTTTAAAATTCCATCCTCACTCTGTAGGTACTCACACAGCAAAAAATAAATAAATAAACAAACAAACAACCCTGAAAAATTACCTGAGAGTGACAACACGCACTCAGAGGAGCATGGTTAGAAAGTAACACCCCCTTACATACATCATACAAAGAGAAAGAGACTAACACTTACACCAGCTGAGGGCCACAGTTCTGTAGTATAAATTATGAGCAGGAGAAATCTTTCCTGGTCTTGCTATCTACCTGTGACTTCAGCAAATTGCTTAACATTTTGGCACTTAGTCATATATGAAATTCAATTCAATACATTTTGGTAACTACACTCCCTCTGTATTAGGTAATAGGTATTGAGAAAAAAAGAATTAGAACAGAACTTCTGACCTTGGATCGCTTGCAGCCCCAATAATGATGAGAAAAGAGAGAACTGTGAACAATAACGCCTAACAAAATACAACCAGTGCTCATATAGCCACAGGGGAAAATGTCATGGATCTCCTAAGAAAGAGAAACTCTCTAGGCCTATGGGCTTTGGAGTTAGGAAAGGCTGGCAGAGGCTTCTGTTTGCCAATGGAATTAAGTTTGGAGGTCATCTAATAGAGCAAGAGAGTTGGGCTAGGAAATCTCTGAGGACCCTGCCAGTTCCACTCTCCAAGCCTGAGACATAGTTAAAAATACTTCCTCGTCTCCACATACACAGACTCAGACTATAGATACAAGTGTGTGGCTATAATATCTAATAAACAGGACAAGCTCTGTTTGGCTGTTATAGTGGGTCAGTTCTTTCCCTGAAATTCTACCCCTTCATCTATAAATCACACTCCATGACTAACCTGAGACAAGGGTAAGATAAGATTTTATGCAGCTCCCACTGCATATTGTCCATTCTCATATTAATGGGAAAGAGATGCTATTAGAGACAGAAAGTGTGTTAGTCGCTCTGTCGTGTCCAACTCTTTGTGACCCCATGGACTGTAGCCCACCAGGCTCCTCTGTCCTTGGAGACAAAGAGTCTGGTTTTTAAAAACCCAGATTCTAGAGTGGATCTTGAATGCTAGCTTTCTTTATTTACTCCCCATATGCCTTTGAGCAAGGGATCTAACTTTTCTGAGCATTAGTTGTTTTACTGTTGTTGTTAATATGAAAATGAAATAAAATTAAGAATGTGTGCTAAGTTGCTTCAGTTGTGTCCAACCCTTTGTGACCCCATGTACTGTAGCCTGCCAGGCTCCTCTGTCCATGGGATTCTCCAGATAAGAATATTGGAGTGGATGGCTGTGCCCTTCTCCAGAGGATCTTCCCAATATGGGAATCAAACTCCACGTCTCTTATATCTCCTGCTTTGGCAGGCAGGTTCTTTACCACGAGCACCACCTGGGAAGCCCCAGATTAAGAGGACATAACTGTTAAAAGAATTAAACAATGCATGTAAATTCTAAGTTCCTGGAATGTAAAGAAGCCACCGATAAATAGCGGGGATTCTGGTGACAGCAGTGACAACAATGCTGATGATGGTAATACTGAAAGAAATGACAGCCTTGATTCTCACCCTCAATCTCATACATTCCCATTGAAACAGGGATAGAGCTCAGTGGAGTTAACCAATTATCCCTTTATGTTACGTGTTCTATCTGCCTTCTCAGAATCTGCTTCCAAGCTTTGCTGACCTATAACAACCATGCCTATATTTTGATCTAGCTTTACCAGCAGTTAACTTCTGATTACACTCCAACTTCACCTCTATTTTTCTGCCCCAGACTATTCTCCTGCAAAACTGCATAGAGTTCATCCTGGATTTCTATTAGTCAATTCATGCTTCTGTCCTGAGATCTCCCTTCTTGTGGATTCCTGACCATACGCAAGATCATGCATAATTTAGCTTTGACCCTTCCTCTTGCACTGCTTTCTAATCCATATTCATTCATCTATGCTTATACTATGGCTGCTTATATTTACCTGCTGCTATTGGCCTGGCAAGTCAGTCTTCAAGATCTTATATTTATATGTTACCTTTCAAGAACTCTAGTAGTAGAAACTCAGTAAGTAGAAGTCTAGGGCTTAAGCTCTTTAACTCTGGCTATAATTATAATTTGGAGAAGGCAATGGCACTCCACTCCAGTACTCTTGCCTGGAAAATCCCATGGACAGAGGAGCCTGATGGGCTGCGGTCCATGGGGTCGCTAGGAGTTGGACACAACTGAGCGACTTCACTTTGGAGAAGGAAATGGCAACCCACTCCAGTGTTCTTGCCTGGAGAGTCCCCGGGACAGCAGAGCCGGGTGGGCTGCAGTCTCTGGGGTCACACAGAGTCGGACACGACTGAAGTGACTTAGCAGCATAATTATAATTATTTGGAACCTTGCATTATTGGCTCTAAACTTACAGGAAAATTAATGGCAGAATTTTGATCACAGTAATGAGCCAGTACATACAAACTCCATAATGGCTCAACTCTATCCAGCCCTCTGAATTGGAATGTCAATTATTTATTTTAAAAGACACGGAAGTACTTCTTAAGAAAATCAGGAGATGGGCATCAGTTTGAAAAGAATTTTTATGCTCATAAAATTCTTATAAACAAAAATCTGGAACAACTTCACTGTTGTTTCCATTTTTTAGCTGAACAGTGGACTAAGAAATGTTTAAGAAAAAATTTAGAAAGTTATAAGACAAACATACACTTGTAACAAAACCACAACATCAAAATAGTGTCCAAATCGACTTTCAAACAAACTTGTATCTTCATGCTGCTCAAATACATGCTGACTACGCTTGGGAAGCACAGTATCACCAAGGAGAAAAGCCAGAGAAGTGTGTGGTCCACTTCTAGGCTCATGGCAAGGAGGACTATGTATAGTTCTTGACTTATCTTCTTTTCACTGAACCCACCCTAGTATCTTTCAGGGTCCAATACTATACTTGCAGATTCTCTTGCCAAGACCTTTATTTCTCCTCAATACTTTAAAAGTTGTTAGGAATTGGCACACACAGTATTATACTCCCCAAGATAGGAATCATACTGAGATGCCAGGAAAAATAGAAGGAGAATTTAAGATGTTTTCTCTGAGCAGCAAGGACTTGGCCTGGTTCAGAGAATTATCTCTCAACTCTTTGAAAATGCTTATTGAGAAATGGGTGTGTGAGAGAATAGATACCAAACAAGAGGTGTACCTGGCTCAGTCTGGTAATTCACCATGATAAGCCTACATTTTCATTTCTGCCTCTGACAAGCCCTGTTTCAGATGTGGCTGAAAGGCTTCATTGTGTAACTTAAGAAAATCTGTACTCACTTAGCAATAAGAACCATCAGTGAAACACATCCAGGGGGAAAAAGGAGAAACTATTTTAATAATTTATGGAATTTCTCGATTGGAATTATAATCATTTTCATAATGGAAAATAAATACCACTGTTTACTAGGTTATAGACATCACAGGTTGTTTCATCAGCCAAGGTTGCCTCGTTATAAGAACTAACAGTGAAATTCTGTCTCCTGTGAATCTTTTCTTAATAGCAGCTTTATTGAGATATAATTCACAAATTATAAAAATTACACTGTTTCAGTGTAAAATTAAGCTTTTTTTAGTATATCCACAAAGTAGTGCAATGATTGAAAATGAAACTCGCTCAGTCGTGTCTGACTCCTTGTAACCCCATGGATGATACAGTCCATGGAATTCTCCAGGCCAGAATATTGTAATGGCTAGGCGTTCCCTTCTCCAGGGAATCTTCTCAACCCAGGGATCAAACCCAGGTCTCCCACATTGCAGGCGGATTCTTTACCAGCTGAGCCACAAATGCAATGATTAGCACTATCTAAATTGGGAAAATTTTCATCATCACAAGAAGAAACCCCTGTTTATTAGAATTACTCCCCACTTTTTCCTCAAAAGCCCCTCACAACCAATAATTTACCTCCTATTTTTGTAAAATTTATTATTCTGAACATTTCATATAAATAGAATCATATAATATAGTCTTTCTTTGCCTTAGCATGATGCTTTCAAGGTTCATCCTTACTATAGCATGTATCAATATGCCATTCATTTTTATGGCTGAGTAATAATATGTTTTATGGATGTACCAAATATAGTTTATCAATTTTTTCAGCTGATATACATTTGGGTCATTTCCATTATTTGACTATTATGACTAATGTTATTCTGAACAACCATGACAGGCTTTTGTGTGGACATTGTCTTCAATTCTGTTGATTATATAATTAAAAATTATGGAATTTCTATATCATATGGTAATTTTATGTTTGACATTTTGAGGAACAAATTGTTTCCTAAAGTGGTTGAGTGAGTGAGTGAGTGTGAAAGTTGCTCATTGTGTCTGACTCTTTGAGACCCCATGGACTATATACCCCGTGGACCCCATGGACCCAGTGGACTGTAAGTCCATGGAATTCTCCAGGCCAGAATACTGGAGTGGGTAGCCTTTCCCTTCTTCAGGAGATCTTCCCAACTTAGGGATTAAACCCAGGTTTCCCACATTGCAGGCGGATTCTTTATCAGCTGAGCCACAAGGGAAGCCCTTCCCAAAGTGCTTAAACCATCTTATAAATCCACCAAGAATGTAAGGATTCAACTTCTCTGCATCCTTATTAACATGCTGTCTTTTTCATTTTATCTATCCTAGCAATTATGAATACCTTGATGCATTTTTGTGCTTTTTAAATTGTGATAAAATATACATAAACATATAACTTATCATTTTTACCACTTTGAAATGTATAGTTCAGGGGCATTAAATACATTCATATTGTTGTATAATCATCACCACTATCCATCCCCAGAAAAATTTTCATCTTGCAAAACTAAAACTCTACCCATTCTATCTCTCTACATTTGACTCCTCTAGCTGAGCTTGTGTGTGTGTGTATGGTTACCATGGAATTACATTTAACATCTTTAAGTTACAACAGTCAAATTTACATTTGTACCAACTTAATGACAACGTGAAAAAAATCCTCTACTCCTATACAGCTACTTCCCTACTCCTTTGAGTTTTTGATGTCACAAAATTATACCTATGTCTGAAACATAGACTAAGGATTGTTTTTATATGAACTGGTCTCAAATCATGAAGAAAAAAAAATGGAGTTACAAACCAAAGTTACAATAAAACTAACTTCTATAATTTGTCTTAGTCCATTCTGACTGCTACAACAAAATGCCACAGACTAGACAGCATATAAATAATAGAAATTTACTTATCTCATTTCTGGAAATTGGAAGTCCAAGATCAAGGTGACTTCACGGTCACATTCTGTTGAAGGCCTTTTTCCTGGTTCATAGTTAGTGTCTTCTCTCTGTAACCTCACATTGTGGAAGGGATGAGAGATCTTTCAGGCCTCTTTCATAAGGGTGTCAATTTCATTATGAGGGCTCTGCCCTGATGACCTAATCACTGCCCAAAGGCCCAACTTTCTAATACTATTAATATCACGTTAGGTATTAGAATTTCAACATGTGAATTCAGGGTGGTGGGGCACAAACATTCAAATCATAGTATGATTGTTTGTGTATATACCTTTAACAAAGATCTTCATTTCTTCTTATGGCTTCAAATTATAGCCTAATGTCCTTTTATTTCAATTTGAAGGATTCCTTTTAGCATTTCCTGGAGGGTAGGTCTAGGAGTAATTCTTGTAATTACCCTCAATTCTTGTTTATCTGGGACTGTCTTAACTTCACCCTTATGTTGAAGGACGGTTTTCCAGATACAGGATTCTGGGTTGATAAAATTCTTTCTTCAGCATTTTGAATATGTCAACCCATTTCCTTCTGCCCTTCAAGTTCCTAATGAGAAATCTGCTAATAATCTTACTAGGAATTGTTTCAGTGTGACAACTCACTTGTCTCTTGCTGCTTTCAAAATTCTCTCTTTCTCTGGCTCTCAAAGATTTGATTATATTGTGCTCCAGGAGGAATCTTTTTGAGTTTATCAAATCTGAAGTTGGTTGAGCCTATTGGATGCCTATATCCATGTATTTCACAAAACATGGGAAATTCTCAGGAATTATCTCTTTAAATAATTTCTCTCTCTCTCTCTCTTTTCTTTCTGGAACTTTCATAATAGGTATGTTACTTGATTTGATGGCATCTCACAGATCCCTCAGGCTCTTCTAATTTTCCTTCAATCTATTTTTTTCTATTCCTCAGACTCAGTAATTTCAACAGCCCTATGTTCAAGTTCTCTTTTTCTTCCTTCTATCTACTCAAATATGTTTTTGAATCTCAGTAGTGGCTTCTTCATTTCAATTATTGTAACTTATCATATCCACAATTTCTTTCTTGGTTCCTTTTTATGTTTTTAATCTCTTCATTGATATTTCCATTTTGCTCATACATCATATTTTCTTGACTTTATCCATGTTCCATGTCTTCTTTTAGCTCTTTAAATGTCTTCTGCAATTGTTTTTTACATTTGGAATCAAACTGGAATCAAGATTGCTGGGAGACATATCAATAACCTCAACAATGCAGATGATACCATCCTTATGGCAGAAATAACAATTTTACAATTGTCTTTCTTGCAAAATTCAGACTTAAATTGAAGAAAGTAGTGATAACTACTAGACCATTCTGGTATGACTTAAATCAAATCACTTATGATTATACAATGGAAGTGACAAATAGATTCAAGGGATTAGATCTGATAGATCGAGTGCCTGAAGAACTATGGACGGAAGTTCATGACATTGTACAGGAAGAAGTGGTCAAGACCATCCTTAAGAAAAAAGAGATGCAAAAAGGCAAAATGGTTGTCTGAGGAGGCCTTACAATAGCTGAGAAAAGAAGAGAATCAAAAGGCAAAGGAGAAAAGGAAAGATATACCCATTTGAATGCAGAGTCACAAAAAATAGCAAGCAGAGATGAGAAAGGCTTACTTAGTGATCAATGCAAAGAAATAGAGGAGAACAATAGAATGGGAAATACTAGAGATCTCTTCAGGAAAATTCAAGATACCAAGGGAATATTTCATGCAAAGATGGGCACAATAAAGGACAGAAATAGTATGGACCTAACAGAAGCAGAAGACATTAGGAAGAGGTGGTAAGAATACACAGAAGAACTGTACAAAAAAGATCTTCATGACCCAGATAACCACAATGGTGTGATCACTCACCTAGAGCCAGACATCCTGGAATGTGAAGTCAAGTGGGCCTTAGGAAGCATCACTATGAACAAAGCTAGTGGAGGTGATGGAATTCCAGTTGAGCTATTTCAAGTCCTAAAAGATGATGCTGTGAAAGTGTTGCGCTCAATATGTCAGCAAATTTGGAAAACTCAGCAGTGGCCACAGGACTGGAAAAAGTCAGTTTTCATTCCAATCCCAAAGAAAGACAATGCCCAAGAATGCTCAAACTACCACACAGTTGGTACATCTCACACACTAGCAAAGTAATGCTCAAAATTCTCCAAGCTTCAAGAGTACGTGAAGAGTGAACTTACAGATGTTCAAACTAGATTTAGAAAAGGCAGAGGAACCAGAGATCAAATTGCCAATATCTGTTGGATCATCAAAAAATCAAGAGCATTCCAGAAAAACATCTACTTCTGCTTTATTGACAACACCAAGTCTTCGACTGTGTAGATCACAACAAAATGTGGAAAATTCTTCAAGAGATGGGAATACCAGACCACCTTACCTGCTTCCTGAGAAATGTGTATGCAGGTTAAGAAGCAACAGTTAGAACTGGACGTGGAACAACAGACTGGTTCCAAATTGGGGAAGGAGTATGTCAAGACTGTATATTGTCACTCTGCTTATTTAACTTCTTTGCAGAGTACATCATGTGAAATGCCAGGATGGATGAAACACAAGCTGGAATCAAGATTGCTGGGAGAAATTTAGATACGCAGATGATATCACCCTTATGGCAGAAATCAGAGAAGAACAAAAGCCCCCCAATGAAAGTGAAAGAGGAGAGTGAAAAAGGTAGCTAAAATTCATCATTCGGAAAACTAAGATCATGGCATCTGGTCCCATCACTTCATGGCAAATAGGTGGGGAAACAATGGAAACAGTGAGAGACTTTATTTTTTTGGACTCCAAATCACTATAGATGGTGACTGCAGCCATGAAATTAAAAGACACTTGCTCCTTGGAAGAAAAGCTATGACCAACCTAGACAGCATATTAAAAAGCAGAGACATTATTCTGCCAACAAAGATCCATCTAGTCAAAGCTACAGCTTTTCCAGTAGTCATGTATGAATGTGAGAGTTGAACCATAAAGAAAGCTGAGCACTGAAAAATCGACACTTTTGAACTGTGGTGTTGGAGAAGACTCTTGAGAGTCCATTGGACTGCAAGGAGATCCAACCAGTGAATCCTAAAGGAAATCAGTCCTGAATATTCATTGAAGGACTGGTGCTGAAGCTGAAACTCCAATACATTGGCCACCTGATTTGAAGAACTGACTCATTGGTAAAGACCCTGACACTGGACAAGATTTAAGGCAGGAGGAAAAGGGGACAACAGAGGATGAGATGGTTGGATGACATCATAGACTCAATGGATATGGGTTTGAGCAAGCTCTGAGAGTTGGTGATGGACAGGGAGGCCTGACATGCTGCAATCCATGGGGTGGCAAAGAGTCAGACATGACTGAGTGACTGAAGTGAACTGAACTGAAAATCATTTTAAACAGTTGTTTAAAGCTCTGTCTACTAAGTCAACCATCTGGTCTTTCTTAGGGACATTTTCTGTTTTTTTTTTTTTTTTCCTTTGAAAACCTTACTTTCCTATTCTTTTATGTCTTATGATTTTTTTCTTATTGTTGTTGAAAACTAGGCCTGTGATTCTTATAATGCAGTAGCTAGAGATTCAATTATTCCCCTTCCCTAGAGTTTGCCATTTTATTTTTATTTTGTTTTTTTATTGTTGTGTGTATTGGGGGGGGGGGGGTGGGGGCAGGGGTCTCTGTGCTGGGGACCTGCCTAAAGTATGAACTTAAGGTTTTCTCAGGTCTTTTCAGAGATTATGCATTTCCCTAGATAAGTACAATGACTTTCTAAATTTCCTCATATATTTGGCATATTTTAGTCCTTAAATATCTGACACACGAGAAAAGAGAAAAATAAAGGGAGTAAAAAGTACACCAGTCCTTTAAAACTCCTGGAATTATTGGCTAAGCAGGAAGAGGTTTGAACAATGGCTACCCAACTCTATATTTGCACCTCCAAAATCAGAAGTGCTAATCAGTTATCAGAGGACAGATCCTCAAATATGGAGGGCATTCTTTATTGTCCACTCTGGCTTCCACTAGTTGTGGGCAACCTGCTCCAAGAATGCATGTACAGCTGCAAACCATGGGACTATGAGCAGAAGACAGGTGATTGCTACCATGCTAAGAATTGAAATTGACCAAAATTAACCATTATTTACTGACCAAGACTTCCTTTAGAATCTGCAAGGCTTTAAAAAACTCCAGAACTCCAAAATAGTTACATCAGTCAGATTCTGTCAGTGCAATTCTTGTCTAGGTGGTGAGATGGATTCTGGGTGCTTATACTCAAAAAACTTCCCAGAATTCTTCCTCAATATAGTTTTGTGGTTTTTATTTGCCTAATGACTAATGATATCAAGCATTGTTTTACTTGCTCTTCAATCTACTGAAATTGAGGTATTGAAGTCTTCAGAAATTATTGTTGAATGATCCCTTTCTACTTTCAGTTGTATCAGTTTTGCTTTGTGTATTTTGTGGTTCTGCTGTCAAGTGTATGTATGTTTATAATTGTGACTTTTTTCCCAAATGGATTAACTTTCTTCATCATGTCTTTCATTGTTTCAAGTAATTTCAGTCGCAAGTTTTATTTTGTCTGATCTTAAATATAGCTCTTTTTGCATGGTATATCCTTTTTTCAATCCTTTTATTTTCAACTTGTTTTTCTTTGAATCTAAATTGTCTCTTGTAGACAGAACAGAGTTAAATAATGTGTTTTTATCCATTCTTCCAGTCTCTGACTTGTAATTGCAATGTGTAACCCACTTTCATTTTCTTTCATTGTTGATAAAGAAAAATTTGCAGGTGACATCTTTTTTTCTATGCCTCATTTTGTTTATTAGTCTATTTCTTCATTATTGCCTTATTTTATATAAGATAAATATTTCTAATGTACTGTTTTAATTCCTGTATAATTTATTTTACCATATATATATATATATATATATAAGCTATTTTTTTAGTGATTTCCCTGGGTATTACCAATGACATCTTAATTTAGAACAGTTTAGCTCATATTAGTATCAATTTAAGTGTACAGAAATCTTTGCTCATAAGTCTCTTCTGTTATTATTATTAGACAAACAAGACCTTTATTCATCATAAGCCCATCAATAGTGTTTTATAGTTAATTTTTTATGTGAATATTGTAAAATAAGATTAGAGAAGAAAAATACACTTATGTTGTCTTTTATATTTCCCAAGTTACACTTCCTGGTGCTCTTTATATCTTCAAATAGATTTGAGCTACTTAAGAGTGTCCTTTCACTTCAGCCTGAAGGAATTTCTTGTAGGTCATATCAGCTAAACAGAAATTCTCTCAAAGTTTGCTTATCTGGGGATGACTTAATTTCTCCCAAGGTTTTGAAGGATAGTTTTGTTGGATAAAGAATTCTTGGTTGACAGTTTTTCTCTTTTAGCACTTTGAATACATCACTTCACTGCCATATGGCCTCCAACGTTGTCTATAAGAAATTAGCTATTAGCTTTACTGAGATCCCGTGTACATGTAAGTTCCTTCTCTCTTACTGCTTTCAAAATTCTCTTTGTCTTTGAATTTTGATGACTTTATGTCTAAGTGTCAGGTGTTTTTTTTTTTTTTAAGTTTATCCTCCTTGGACTGGAGTTTGTTGAACTTCTTTGTTGTGCAGATTAAGGTTTTTAGTTAGTTTAAATCACTGGTGAGTGCTTCCAGTGATTTTTTTTTTTCTTTCAATTGTTGCACTACCTTTCAAATGTAGAATTTTTAAAAAATAATTTCTCTTTATTGATAATCTCTACTGGCAAGATGTCATTCTCATACTTTCCTTCTTTCCTTTAGTTATTTATACATGGCTTCCTTTATTTGAACATATAGTAGTTGATTTAAATCACTTTTTTTTTCTGATAAATCTAATGTCAAGACTTCCTTAGAGACATTCTCTATTGGCTGCTGTTTTCCCCCCTGTGTATGGATGGGCCATAATTTCTTAGTTCTTCACATGAATGATAATTTCTTATTAAAAACTCAACATTGGAAATAATATAAGGTGACAACTCTATATTAGATCAATCCTACCAGAGTTTCTTTCCTTATTGCTGTTGTAGTTGCTATTTTTTTGCATACTAACTTTTCTCAACTAGTTATTTAAAGTATGAAATCTTTAACATGTGGGGCCACTGAAGTTTCTGTGGTTTGCTTAATGGTCAGCTAATTATTTGACAGAGTATTTTTAAATGCTTTGGATCAATTAGTCTCTCAACCTTTGCTGAGAGGTGGCACATGAGTGTGTTGAGATATGCTTCTAATATTCCAGGAGGCAGTGTCTAACTCTGCCTTAACTTTCATTTCCTGTTTCTGCAGCACCTCTAGGTCAGTCAGAGGTGGGAGATTTCTCGGATATTGCTCTAGACTTTCATATGTCCTTTTAGACTATCAGAAGCATGTTATAGCTTTTCAAAGCTCCCTCTGGACAGCTCATTACCCAGCTTCTTAAGTCTTTTGGTCAGCTTCTTGTTTGTCCAACAGTTATGGTCACCACAGGCAGCTGCAAACGTATACAATTGCTACAGACTCTCTTTGCCAAATGACCCAAAAGAAAGTAAGCACTAAAGCAGATCAAATAAAGGATTGGTGTGGTCTTGGGATCACTCCTTAAGAGAGTGGCAAGGCTAAATTCTGTGACTTAGCTGAGGGAAGTGCCCACAATGCATAAGCCAGGTAGTGTTTTGATGGTTAGGTAAGTGGTTGAATGGTTTCTTTAATTTGGATTCAATTCAACAATAGATCTCTTGAGTTGAATATTATGGAGACAGAAAAATTATTTGGGGGGGACTTAGTAGTTTAATATTGCTTTATACTGTGGCTTCAGACCTTCATCAGAAAATGATTTCTTTTAATAAAACTTTCATGATTACAACTAGGTACTCTGATTTCTTAATAATTGCCAACCTGGCCATAATTAATTTATACATTTCTATTTTGCCCTTGTTTTTTATTGAACCCATGTTGGGTTCAATTTTTAGGTTCAATATTTAGGTTCTTTGCAGTACCTAAATATCTGTGTTCTCAATAATATGGTGAAGTGCATAAGAGGGACTATTTCTGCTGTACTTTTAGGATTCACAACTGTGAAGTCATTGACACAACCACATTTTCATTTTGCTTTCTTATTTCAAAAACAATTTTTCCTCCACCATTTTGCTTGATTATATTGTAGAGTACCTAAGCTAGTTGTATAAATTACTAAGATTCTTGGTATCCCTTACCTTGTCTTATAAGAGACACCCAAATTACCCTTATCTCATTATAAATCCTCATGGTTTAAGTGGGAGAAGATCTCATCCCAATCTCTAGAGAAGACACATGACTCAGGTCAGTCCAGTGAATGTATTTTATGCCCTGGCCACAGTAATAAGCTTCATGGATGGCATTATTCATAATTATAATTAACATTTATTACTATTAATTGTTAAAACTTATGTGTTTGGCATATATATTAAACTTATTTAATACTCTCAACACACCTACAATTAGACACTATTATTATCTTCAATTTGCAGATGTGGAAACTTAAGGACAAAGTATTAGTGTCCTTCCAGATGTCAAAAGCTTTTAGGAGGTAGAGTCAGGATACAAATCTAGGCAGTACACACCAATTTGTGCCCTGATTATGGTGCTGAGAGTCTAGCCCTTTGCTAGAATCACTGGAAACAAAGCTCTTCAAAAATAAGCTGAGGCAGGAGCTGCATTGTATAGAAACACCTGTCTGAGAAAAAAGGCACTATAGAGGAAAGCATATAGAAGAACAGACTGGGTTCCAGTGACATTGATGGAGGCCTTGGCTTTGGCAGTTTCTAAAATCTTTAATCTGGAACTTGACAATATTACCAACTAGTAAATTTCCTTTTCTTCTTAATCTGCTTTTCACTGAATTCTCTCACTGACACCAAAAATGTGTTCACTAATAAAAACAAGGAAATGGCAAGCCTAGAACCCAAAGAAAACTAAGTTGAAAGCCAAATTTAGATTACATATACAAAAGCAGCTATCACTTACTACCACTACCCACAGACAAATCATTACAAAATGAGCATGTTGAAAGAATTAGTGAGCAACATAGGTGTTGTGGGGAGTGGGGGCGGCTTCCCAGGCGGTGCTAGTGGTAAAGAGTCCACTTGCCAATGCAGGAGACATAAGAGATGTGGGTTCGATCCCTGGGTCAGGAAGATCACCTGGAAGTGAGCATGGCAACCCACTGTACCGTTCTTGCCTCAAGAATCCCATTGACAAAGAAGCCTAGTGGGCTATGGTCCACAGGGTTGCAAAGAGTCAGACACGACTGAAGCAACCTAGCATGCACACATGGATAAGTTTATGTATACATAGATAGATAGATACACATGTGTATTTCTAAAAATTCTATAAATACTTAGGTACAGGGACCAGGACCTGACAGATCCATTTTCTATTTATTTTTAATATCATGTATTAATTAGAGTAATTAATCTTGTTAAGAGCTACGGGATGGAGCAACCCCAGTAATCACAAACAGTCACTATTGTTGGAAAAGGAAAACTTAAAAACAAACAACAACAACAACAAAAAACAAATGAAAACAACACAAAATACAATACAAAATAGTATGCTGGAACACAGGAACACAGAAGCACAGTGGGAAAGATCTACATAACATGGTTGAGAAGAAGGGATAGGAGAGGGTTAATCTTACACCCTCTCTCCTATCAACGAAGGATAAATCCCCAGAAGTGACTTTTGAATTGTCAGAAAGTTTCCAGAATAGAGAAGAACATTCTAAGTGTGATGTCCAGCATGAGATTCTCTATTTCAGTCCTTAATATAAAGGTTAGATTCCTGTCTGCAAAGATCCTATTGTGGAGAAATATGAGCTCCTTACTACCTTCACCTAGATGATTTTCTCTCTCCACCCTCCAAGAGGGTAAATGAGTAATACTGACCAATAATAGAAGTGGCAAAAAATGATTAATATTATCAGGAAATTCATCCCCCAACACCACCCAGAAATCCCCCTTGGTACCTGCTACTTGAAAATGCCCCTCTTATAATCAGCCTGTCTAATATGCTTGTGCTGCCAGAGAGGGTGCCCCTAAAGGCATTTAAGGGATTTGAAGGTATATGGTTACAGAATCAGTTTCACATTTGAGGGATTTGTATCTGCCATTATGTCGATATTTGAAGAGGAAAAAAATACTCAGTATAATTTCATTTATGAAAACTAGAGAAGGGCTGCCTTCCCTCCCCCATCACATCTCAACCAACTTATGCAGTATTAATGTCTACAACCTGATTTCTGATTCTGTTGATCATTTTATTTTTTTTTCTCCTTCCTGATTGGACAATTTTATCTGGACTAGTTATAACAGCCAGCACGGCATCAGGTCCTCTAATTTATGTGTTAATGTGGTATTCTGGAAGCTTGATGTTAAAATGATGAATATCACCTGGGAAGAAGATTGGACGAGCGTAAAAGAACTGGCAAGTTGCCTTGTGGAAATAGCTTTCGACTTTATCAAACCATGGGGTAACATGTCAGATTATATTATGTACAATTAATTATTAATGCAGGCTGAGACTTATTTTGAAAAGCACAAACACGCACTTCCAATAATTTCCTTCCCATGGAAAATCTGTTGTGTCCCTCAAATTGAGCAGCAAAATATCCCTCACAAAATACCTTAAGGCTTCCATTTCTCCAGATTTAGCATTCATCTGAGACAAGAAAGCTTTCACAAGCCTCCTTGCCATGGACAAAACAGAGATGTGTTTTTGCTTAATTAAAATTCTTTTTTGGCAACAGATGTCCTTGCAAAAATAGCTCAGAGCTCGGTGAAGCATTTTTATAGGCTGGAGTTCAGCAACGAGGAGCCCGTCATCTGCCTTCTCTGCTCTGAGAGCAGCACAAGAGACCAGGTGGCTGGTCACAGTTTGAAAAGTGAACAAATGTATTTATTCACTCTGAGCAATTTGCAACCTACTGGGAGAGCAGGAGCCCTCTCCAGCCCCTAGCTTCTGAGAACTAGGACTGTGGGAGAAAGGGGCTGTTTAATTGCTTTGCACAGTCTCTCTCACTAAAGCAATTAGCACCCAGAGGAAAGTCTGGGAGAAGAACACAGCCAGGCCTCACACCCATATGGTGGCCTGAAATCGGCCTGCCTGCTGTCCAGGCACATAGACAATTCAATCAGCAATGCAGGCAAGGGCCCTGGTGCTCTGCTTCCTGGCTTGCTGCTGATAAAGTATCCTCCATTCCTGAGCTCCTAATCCATTGAAGAATTAGTGTACAGTGGGTTTAAGCTCATCAGCTTCACACCTAGCTAACTCAACTGGAAAAGAGGGAAAAAAAAAAAAAAAACCACTTAATAAGCTTGGGAATTTAGAAGGCAGCTTAGATCTGGTCTTGGGGTGCAATGACTGCTGAGTGGCAGGTGAAAAATCAGATAAAGCAACATAGGTCAACTGACAAAGCATCTGAGGGGGATTGGAACCTGGGTCTTAAAATAAATCATGCAGAAGGACATAGACTTTTAAAAATAAAAAATTTAAAAAAAAGATACTTTCTAAGGATCCTGTGGGTAGGACACATAGCTTCTATGCATATCAGGCCTCAGTGGAAATTATGTGAATCAATTTTATGTGCATTTTTTTTAACTGAGCTGCAAAGCTAGATTAGAGCAAAGGCATCCTGTTTATTTTTAGCATGTTCTGTCAAGGACTGAACCAAATAATTCAATAGAGAACAGCTCATTAATTAACCAAGATAATCACATAGAGTTATATTTCATGTCAGTAAATTTTCCTGATAAATGAAGCTTTTCTTAGAGATTTAAGGCTTTCTAATACGTTAGCCACTTTTGTTGGAAATCAGTCTAACAATATTATACACTTCCCTTTATTGTCACGCAAGGTCCAGAGAACACTCATCCACAGAGGGCTAGATTAACAAATTATTTTCTTTTGTGCAAACTGAGTGCATTCACGTGCTCTTTGTGGTTAAGCTACTTATTTTTTATATTGAAATAATATAACTTTAAAAATCTTACTTTCTTGCATGGAGATGGCACCAAAGTGATTTATTTTTAAAAAACTGAGACACTGGGTAGGGTTACTAAACAGAATTATTCAGATGTCCATTTCACTTAACAACTATTTAGTGATCACCTATTCTGTCAGTTACTAATCCAGGAGCTGTGGAATCAACAGTAAACAAAACGAACTTCTGGACACCATGAAGCTTGCATTTTAATAGGGCAGGTAGCCAATCCAACAGTAAATTCATATGTCAGACAGAGCCAAGGCCACAAAGAAAAGGAGATGGGGGAGAGATAGGGTGGTCAGGAAAGGTGACATTTAATCAGAGATCTGAATAAAATGAGGGAGAAAGCCATGTAAGTATCTGAAAGAGGAGGATTCCAGACAGCAGCAGTGTCAACTGGGAAACAATTCTCCATGATGTTTCCACTTGTAACAATATTCTTTGAAAATACTTCCAAGGATATTTGCAGGGTGGCCTTGCAAGCTAGAGGTAGTGGCTCCCTCTTGGGCAGAGGGCAGATTTGTTTCCTGATCAGGGTAACAAAGACCCTCTCTCTTCAGGGCAAAATTTGAGTAGGTTTTCTAGTAACCACCTTAAAAGGTTGGAGTTTTCCCAACTCAAAATTCTGAAGCTGTAACATTGACTGTCACTGTGTATACACCATTCACTCAGGCTGGCCCGTGAGTGAACATTTCCATGGGACTTGGGACAAGTGAAACTGGTGCAAACAAGAAATTCATACCATCTGCTATCCCACTCCAGCATTCTTGCCTGGAGAATCCCAGGGACGGGGGAGCCTGGTGGGCTGCCGTCTATGGGGTCGCACAGAGTCGGACATGACTGAAGCGACTTAGCAGCTGTCCCAGGAATAATAAAATGTCTAGGTCTTCTTAGGCTGGTTGTGGGAAAATGAAAGAAATATTTCCACTAGGAGGGAAGGATAACCTGGGTGAAATGCTGGGAATGAGCAAATAGAAACTGAGGATTTGTCAACATGGGGATCATATTGTCAAAAAGAAAAGTTCCTGAGGGAAAAATCCTGACTTGAGTGGGTTTTAGAGAAAATGAAAGGAGACAGAGAAAGGTAGTGAGTACAGAAAACTCCTTCAAGAACTTTTTCTATAAACCAGAGTACAGAAAATGGAAGGAATATGGGAAACAAGAAAGGGATTTAGGGTTTCTTGTTTAGTTCTGTTTTTAATATCAGAGAGAGTAGAAAATGTTTGCACGTTGGGAAATAATCTTGTAGACCGTGAACAATTGGTGACATGAAAGAAATAGCATCATTGCAGGGGAAAATTCTCAAGTGGCTAAAAAGGGATGGACTTCATCATGCTTGTAGTAGTGCTGGCCTCACATCAGGATGTGGGCAATCACTCTTCTGCACCAGGATAGATGAGATCCTGTATGTGGCACAGGTGCAAGTGACATGCTAAATTTGGTGATGAGAGGGTACAGAAGTTTTCTTCTGATTGCTTCTATTTTCTTAGTGAGTGGAGTCATAATCAAGTCATCAGCACTCAGTAAGGAGGGTGAGTGAAGGGCACCTGGAGGCTTGGGGAAATCGTCATCTAGGACAGAGAGATAGGGCACTGATTGGGAAAATAGTATCAATAGTTCTGAAACTAGAAATAATTAAATCTATATTTCGTCATTAGTAGTCTACAGGACACTAAAAGATGTTAAAAGGTGATTTTATTGGGGGAAAATGACTATTCCACCATCAATTAAGTTGGGATATGTTGGTATAAGAAACTAATTAAGTATCTTTACTGACGGACTTCATAGGATTGTCAATATGCTATGCAAATAGCAAGTTTTCCTAAAGGGCTACAATATGCAAATTCTTAAATTTATTTTATTGAGGGGTATTAGCAGGCTTTTATAAAACATGACTTGGAAAATGTTGGATTAAGTCAGTCGTTGATATCCAGCTACATTTGCTTTTGCCTTATAGGAAACCCATGCTTCTCCAAAGTAGAAATAGAAGCATCAGGCATGGTCCATCAGAGAACAGGGCTGTAAACTATAATTGATGCATTGATGAGACCCTCCAGTCCTTGTGAGAGGCAACATGGCCAGGCTGCTGGGGACTCCAGTGACTTCTGAGGAGGCCAAGACAAGATGTGGAAATAAAGTAAGTGAAGAAAATCTGAACAATATTGCAAGACAAAAACTGCTTCAGCAATCCATTAGTGAGATTGCACCCACTGGAAGACCTGGGCCAAGGGACATATACTGAGGTTTCCAAGAAGGTGACTACAGGACAGTCTGAAACCCAGGAAACAAATCTTTAGACCTGATAGAAAATAGCCTTTCTTGTCCTGAGGGATCTCTGAGGGTTTGAAGGAAATGTCCGCAAAAATGGTTTTAGAATATCAAGGATCCCCTAGAGAAGAGCCCTCGACACAAGGGTAGAAAGTGACTTCCTCTCTTCAGGAAGATTGAGGGGCACCTGGAGGGGTTCAAATGTAGGAACAAATTAGTGAACAGCTTTGTCAGGGGTAGAGTCTTCCACCGGGTCAGCAGCAGTTCTAATCTGATTCTACTTTGAGCTGAACTCCGCACGGCTTAAGCTAAAAACAGCTAAAATACAATTCTAGCTACATTATTAAATTTTTCAGTACTAGATAGGAAGGAGATTCTGAAAAAGCTGACTATAATTAAAATAAAATTTGATTTCTTTAAGTATTGTGATATTATTTTGGCTAATTTTGTCATTATCCTCTGTGTGCCTTCTTCTAGAGATTAGAAATGAACATACACACATACACACACAACCTTTGTCTGAAAAATGAGAACACCCTCCGTTTCTAAAAGATAACAAGACAAGGTTAATTGTGAATACTCTTTCTCCTCACCCTGTCTTAGAGTAAGTGAGAGCAACTCCAAGAAAGAGTCAGTGGCCATCATTTTAGAAAAGGAAAGAGAGATGCTTATGGAAGGAAAGAAAGTAACATATGGTGGGACATAATTTCAGGAATACAGCCCTGAAAGGTGGGTGCCCAACAACAAGTTTCAAAGATCTCTGCAAATGAAAAACTGAAGTTGGCATATATTCCTTCTATTTCTTTGACTCGGCGCTACAGAGGTGTCCCTTTTCCCCTTCCTTTTTTTCTGGCTCCCATAATGCTATTTAACACAAAGTCTGCAAATTCAAATGCCTTTGAAGGCCAAGCATGTAATTTAAAAAAGGAAAGCTCAGCCTGATATTATAGCAGTGAGGATGAAAAGTATTAATCTCAATTCATTAAAGAGCATTGCAATTGGACTGGCAAGCTGATGGTTTAAGACCTCTGCTTCAAAGCCTGACCACCTCCTTTTGCAAAGTTTTGCCATTGCCCTCTTAAAATAAGGCATGAAAAGTTAAAACCAACAAATATAAACTTGTAAAATATTCAGGCATTAGAAGATGCTATCTCCTCCTGAAGGCAAGGGATCACTTTTAAGTGCAGAAGAAATCATTGAAAGAATTGATGCTGGTCTAGATCTGGATCATGAAGTCAAAAAAAGAGCTTCCAAGGAATTCTACCTCAGGCTTAGAAGTTCTGAAAGTTGAATTAAATTAAACCACCTTCTAGTAATCAGATTCCAGTGTCTTTCCTGTGAGAGCTATGTGGCTTCTTCACAATCCCAAAGAATCTCTGGCTAGAGGAGCCCAGAAACCTGTCATGGAGTCCTAGTAGAGGATCAAGTTTCCTTGGAGAATGAGGTATATATAACTTTTAGCATGAAATTCTTCTGTGCAGTTGTAATGCAGGCAAATATATGAAAGAAGTAGAAGGACTGGGACATTTTAATTTTTCCAATACTGTTTCATGAGATTGAAAAATCTACCTTCAAACACGATATACAAGTCAAAGCAAATTAGAAACTAACAAAGACTTTCTATAAGACCTTAATCAATACCTTAATCTATTCCCATTCCCAATCATTTTACATTTAAATTATTTAGAAATGTTAAAATTATAACATTTTATACAGACAGTTATGTTTCAAGGAGAAAGTGGGGTAAGCAGGAAAAGAAGTTAATATCCAAGGGAAATAATAATTCACTTCTATATGGACCACTTTTAGGTGTAAGAAATTTAAGGGCAGTCTCCTTACATATTTTGAACGTTCCCACGCACATGTTTCCTGATTTGAGTTGTCTCCCTTCAGGTTGGAGGGGATTGTGAATCACTTCAAGTCTTCTCTTCTGTCTAGGTTTCCCTGTTGCTATCCATAAAACCCCATCCATAAGCAAGTTTCCAGAAGCACATCCATCCTGATAGTTTGCTTAGGTGGTTTATTAATCAGAGTTCTCCAAAGCCAAAAAAAAAATCAGGAGGTTATACGTGTACACAAATAAAATAAGGAATTGGTTCATGTGTTTAGGGAGGCAGCCAAATATAAGCAGTAAGTTGGAGACCCTAGAGAATCAGTGGTACAGTTCTGGTCCAAAAGTTGATAGGTTCAAGATCCAAGAAGACCTGATGTTTCAGTTTCAGTTTGAAGGCAGGAAAAGACCTATGTCCAGCTCAAGCAAACAAGCAAGAGGAGTTCTCTCCTCATCGTGGGAGGATCAGCGTTTTTATTCTCCTCAGGCCTTTGGTTGAGTGATGGCCATCCGTATCAGAGAGGGCAGTCTCCTTTTACTCAGTCTACCAAGTCAAATGTTCATCTCACCCAAAATCACTCTCATAGACACACCCAGAATAATGTTTGACCAAATATCTGGGCCCCCTGTGGCCCAGATAGGTTGACACAAAATTAATCATCACAGGTACCATCAACTTTATTCATGACTATTTCCGAAGTTTTTATGTGTACCCAGAAGCAAGAAAGCTAGTCAAACATTCACCTGCCTGACTCCAGTTAGATTATAAGTGTGACAGAAAGACTTTCCACCAACTTCCATTGCAAATATGCATGTGCAGTGCTATAAATAAATACCTAGAGCATATTCAGATCAGATATAAACTGACATGTATATGAACTCCAATAAAAACACAGAATCACAGGACTATAGGTTTCCAGAACTGAAAGAGGCCCCAGAATTCACTGGATGAATGCACTCATTCTTCACACAAACATAAAAACACCAGAAACACATGATATATAGACAGGAACACAGACGCACGAGCATGAATAAGAGATAGAGAATTCATATATGCAGGGCCGTGATGCACACACTTTTGCAGCAGCCCTCCTTTTACCCTGAAAAGTATCCAATTTCATCTGGTTACAAATCCTGATTTTTTTTTCATTTTTGCTTCTAAATTTATCAGGACAATTTTATCCTGTGGTGGATCCAACCATATCCCATTCATAGTAGATAGCATCCCCTAAATTTCTATATATGTATCGCCTCATTCACTTGCAAATGTACCTCAAAGGCCAAGCTGAAGCTCAGTACCTACTCAATAGGAACTGAGGATCCCAATTCAATACTAGACAGACACAATGGATAGGAAAATGTATGTACTGACCTAAAATTGTTACTCTTCTCTGGAGTATAATAGATGACAGAAAAAATGCTACAAAGGTAAGGTGTATACAACAACCAAAGTCCTAAAGTAATTAATATGATAATTAACTGCAATAAATAACACCCACACATATGCCTACAAAATAAAGTCATTGATGATTCTGAATCAGTACAGCAATCCTTTGGAATGAATTCAAATTGTATCTACCCTATTAACTGGAGGCTGTCTTCCATCTCCAAAATATTGGTAACCTCTTCAACATGTTACCAGACTCTTAAAAACTTTCCAGTAAATCTGCCTTCTTTCAGTCAGTCCCAGCCCCCTTTCATGTCTCTACAGCTGTGTCTGAAACACTTCCTTTCACCCGGAATTGCTCTTTATCTTAAAATTCAAATGCTAAAGGTGTTGGCATATTGTGCTAGTTTAATTTAGTTAAACATATAAAAACAAAGAACTCTTTATTTCTCCAATCATCATAAGACCTGAAATAATGTATGTAATTGTGGCCTGAAGAATCTAACTTATTATTGTGTAATCCAAAAATCTGCAGGAGAAGACATGAGGGGAGTAAAGAGTCATCAGAATTATAGTTGAAAAATCAAGAACATGATTTTTTTGTCAAATTTTGCTGATAGCTTGAATAAGATGAAAAAAGAAAAATAACCAATGGACTTGGCAACATGAAGGTCATTGTTGATTTTGACAGAACTATTTAAATGGAACAGGAGGGGTGAAAACAAGATTAGACACAGTTATGGACTGTATGGACAGTGAAAAGCAGAAACAGAAATTTATTCAGCTATTTTTAAGGCAAGACTGCCTTCCCACATTTCGGAAATCTTTGATTATGCCAGCATGGAAGTAATTTCTTCATGCTCTTATTCACCATACAAAAATTATCTCTACATGTTTTATTCCTTTTATACTTAGAGTTCCTTATAATTCAGGACAAGAACTTTTTCATCTTATATCTCCAATGCCTACTACATGAAAGAAAATGAGTAAATATTTGTTGAATAAATGAATACCTTTCAGATATGGTCTATTCTACCTCTTCTTCTTTAGGAGCTTTATGTCCTATTAAAAGAATATCTCATTCTTCTGAAAGAGGACAACACAGGATCTCACCTTTCTTATTTTTCTCCCAAGTGATGTAAGAAGAGAGAGAAAAAAGATTAGAAATTTTATTCTTATGAAATTCAATTCAACTAACAGTTATTGACTATTAACTACTTTTTAGACCCTAAAGACTCAAAAAAGATACTGTCCAGACAGACAAAAAAAAATAGAAAAACCTTGGTATAATTTGAGAAATAATAAAATAGATGCCCAATGATCCCAGATTGGTACATGAAAAAGACTGCCTGGGAGAGATGCAGCCTGAGATGGTTCTAAGAAGACAGGAATTATGCAAGAGAAGTAAGTAGAAATTCCATTCCAGGGAAATTGTACATGTATCAGGAATGTAGAAAATTTGGTGGCATGAGAGGCAAGAAATAGCAAGATAAATGTGAAAATGGCCAGATTGTGACCTAGACTGCAAGAGATGTAAAGAAACGTGGGAATTAGCCTGCAGATGACAGGAAAGCACTGAAGACATTGAGTCAGAATTATATGAGAAGCTGTAGTTTGGTTTTCAAGTCCCTCTTGCATATTAAAATATGGCTACTCATTCATGAGAGACCTTGCCGCCTACATCCTATTCCCAGGAAACTAAAAGATTCTCTTATTCCTGTTTAGGAATTCATCTGTCCAGGTAATGCCTGCTATTCACTGCCCCGTGGTCCTGAAAAGTTCTGGAAGTAAATCTCACCGCAGCTGCAGTATAATCACAGTGTGTCTGCTGACTACTTGAGAGTGAAAACAAATAGCAGCCATGTGCTGGCCACACATTCCAATGGGGATTCTGCCATCTGTCTTTGTGTTCACAGAGCCATTCAGATTTCCAGTTCATACCAGCTTGATGCCACTTCCAAGCAGAACTTTGAAGAGTTAGAACAGAGAGAAAGTTTATGGACAGGCATCAAGCTTTACAAAGGGTTGAACACACCCACACAGAAGAAGCAGAGTTAGAATAGCATTATAATAATATTCATGGTAATAATATTTTGCCAAGGCAACAAGTAGAGTTGGTGGTAGCAGAACCAGTGGTGCCAACAGGGTCCAAAGACCAACTCTTTTACAAAGTCATACATGATGGATGTTGGGGAGCCCAAAAAGTGATTTTTTCCCCACGGGTACAAACCTATTTGCAGTGGCCTTTGTGATATTAACTTATTTAATTCATCTCTTGGTGCTATGAGAAAGGTATTTGATTTTTACCCACTGTTATAGGTTGAATTGCATTCCCAAAAACCCATACTGAACCCCTTACTCTGTACACTCATACTCTGAATATGACCTTATTTGAAAACATGTGCATGCATGCTAAGTTGGTTTAGTCATGTCTAACTCGTTGCAACCCTATGGGCTATAGCCCAGTGGGCTCTCCTGTCCATGGGATTTTCCAGGCAAGAATACTGGAATGGGTTGCTATGCCCTCCTCCAGGGGATCTTTTGATCCAGGCATCGAACCTACGTCTCTTAGGTATGCTGCATTGGCTACATTGCAGGAAAAGATCCTGATGCTGGGAAAGATTGAGGGCAGGAGGAGAAGGAGGTGACAGAGGATGAGATGGTTGGATGGCATCATTGACTTAATGGATATGAATTTGAGTAAACTCCAGGAGATAGTGAAGGACAGGGAAGCCTGGCGTGCTACAGTCCATGGGGTCACACAAAGTCGGACATTACTGAGAGACTGAATAGCAACACTTTACCAGTAGTGCCACCTGGGAAGCCTATTTGAAAATAGGGACCCTACAAATATAATCAAGTTAAGATGAAATCATTAGCATGTGCCTTAACCCAGCATGATTGGTATCCTTAAGAAGAGAGAAATTTGGACATAAACTCAGGGAGACTGTAATGTTATGACAGAGGCAGAGATTAGAGTGAAGCAGCTACACGCCAAGAAATGTGAAGGACTGCCAGCTCTCACTGGAGCTAGGAGACAGGCTTGGAATGGATTATCCCTGTGTCCTCAGAAGGAACTTGCCCTGTTGACATTTGGACTTCTGTCCTCTAAAACTGTGCAATAAGAAATTTCTGTAGTTTTAAACCACCCAGGTCATGGTATTTTGCTATGACAGTCCTAAGAAATCTGTACAGTCCCTTTAGCAGATAAGGAGATGATACCTAGAGAGGCCTCAGTTCAGTTCAGTCACTCACTTGTGTGCCACTCTTTGCGACCCAAGGACTGCATCACGCCAGGCTTCCCTGTCCATCACCAACTCTCGGACCTTGTGCAAAATGATGTCCAAGTTGATTCAGTTCAGTTCAGTTCAGTTCAGTCACTCAGTCACGTCCAACTCTTTGTGACCCCATGAATTGCAGCACGCCAGGCCTCCCTGTCCATCACCAACTCCCAGAGTTCACCCAAACTCATGTCCACCGAGTCGGTGATGCCATCTAGCCATCTCATCCTCTGTCGTCCCCTTCTCCTCCTGCCCCCAATCCCTCCCAGCATCAGAGTCTTTTCCAATGAGCATGAAGTGGCCAAAGTATTGGAGTTTCAGCTTTAGCATCAGTCCTTCCAAGGAACACCCAGGACTGATCTCCTTTAGAATGGACCGACTGGATCTCCTTGCAGTCCAAGGGACTCTCAAGAGTCTTCTCCAACACCACAGTTCAAAAGCATCAATTCTTTGGTGCTCAGCTTTCTTCACAGTCCAACTCTCACATTCATACATGACCACTGGAAAAACCATAGCCTTGACTAGACGGACATTTGTTGGCAAAAGAATGTCTCTGCTTTTTAATATGCTGTCTAGGTTGGTCATGACTTTCCTTCCAAGGAGTAAACATCTTTTAAATTCATGGCTGCAGTTTTGGAGCCCCCAAAAATTAAGTCTGCCACTGTTTCCACTGTTTCCCCATCTATTTCCCATGAAGTGATGGGACCAGATGCCATGATCTTAGTTTTCTGAATGCTGAGATTTAAGTCAGCTTTTTCACTCTCCTCTTTCACTTTCATGAAGAAGCTTTTTAGTTCCTCTTCACTTTCTGCCATAAGGGTGGTGTCATCTGCATATCTGAGGTTATTGATATTTCTCCAGGCAATCTTGATTCCAGCTTGTGCTTCTTCCAGCCCAGTGTTTCTTATGATGTACTCTGCATAGAAGTTAAATAAGCAGGGTGACAATATACAGCCTTGACGTACTCCTTTTCCTATTTGGAACCAGTCTGTTGTTCCATGTCCGGTTCTAACTGTTGCTTCCTGACCTGCATATAGGTTTCTTAAGAGGCAGGTCAGGTAGTCTGGTATTCCCATCTCTTTCAGAATTTTCCATAGTTTATTTATTTATTTTCTTTTAATTTTTATTTTTAAACTTTACATAATTGTATTAGTTTTGCCAAATATCAAAATGAATCCGCCACAGGTATACATGTGTTCCCCATCCTGAACCCTCCTCCCTCCTCCCTCCCCATACCATCCCTCTGGGTCGTCCCAGTGCTCTAGCCCCAAGCATCCAGTATCGTGCATCGAACCTGGACTGGCATCTCATTTCATACATGATATTTTACATGTTTCAATGTCATTCTCCCAAATCTTCCCACCCTCTCCCTCTCCCACAGAGTCCATAAGACTGTTCTATATTGTGATACACACAACCAAAGGCTTAACGAGTCGGTGATGCCATTCAAAAATCTCATTCTCTTTTGTCCCCGTCTCCTCCTGCCTTCAATCATGCTCATTTGAAAAGACCCTGATGCAGTTCTTCTCATCAGGTGGCCAAAGTATTGGAGATTCAGCTTCAACATCAGTCCTTCCAGTGAATATTCAAGACTGATTTCCTTTAGGATGGACTGGTTGGATCTCCTTGCAGTCCAAGGGACTCTCAAGAGTATTCTCCAACACCATAGTTCAAAAGCATCAATTCTTCTACTTTCTTTATAGTCCAGCTCTCACATCCATACATGACTACTGGAAAAAACATAGCTTTGACAAGATGGACCCTTGTTGGCAGAGTAATGTCTCTGCTTTTTAATATGCTGTCAAGTTTGGTCATAGCTTTTCTTTCATGGAGCAAGCATTTTTTAATTTCATGACTGCAGTCACAATCTGCAGCGATTTTGGAGCCCCCAAAAGTAAAGTCTGTCACTATTTCCATTGTTTCCCCATTTATTTGCCATGAAGTGATGGGACCAGATGCCATGATCTTAGTTTTATTGAATGTTGAGTTTTAAGCCACCTTTTTCACTCTCCTCTTTCACTTTCTTCAAGAGGCTCTTTAGTTCTTCCTCACTTTCTTCCATATGTGTGGTATCACCTGCATATCTGAGGTTATTGATATTTCTCTCAGCAATCTTAATTCCACTTTGTATTTCATCCAGCCTGGCATTTCACATGATGTACTCTGTATGTAAGTTAAATATGCAGGGTGACAATATACAGCCTTGACATACTCCTTCCCCAGTTTGGAACCAGTCTGTTCCATGTCTGGTTCTAACTGTTGCTTCTTGACCTGCATACACATTTCTCAGGAGGCAGGTAAGGTGATCTGGTATTCTCACCTCTTGAATAATTTTCCAGAGTTTATTGTGATCCACACAGGCAAAGGCTTTGATGTTGTCAATAAAGCAGAAGTAGATGTTTTTCTGGAATGCTCTTGATTTTTTGATGATCCAATGGATGTTGGAAACTGGACCTCTGGTTCCTCTTCCTTTCCAAACCCAACTTGAACACCTGGAAGTTCACTGTCCACATACTGTTGAAACCTGGCTTGGAGAATTTTGAGCATTACTTTGCTAGCATGTAAAAGTGAAAGTTGCTCAGTCGTGTCCGACTCTTTGCAACCCCATAGACTATATAGTCCATGGAATTCTCCAGGCCAGAATACTGGAGTGGGTAGCCTTTCCCTTCTCCAGGGGATCTTCCTAACCCAGGGTTCGAACACAGGTCTCCCACACTGTAGGCAGATTCCTTACCAGCTAAGCCACAAGGGAAGCCCAAGAATACTGGAGTGGTTAGACTATCCCTTCTCCAGAAGATATTCACAACCCAGAAATTGAACCAGGATCTCCTGCATTGCAAGTGGATTCTTTACCAACTGAGTTATCAGGGAAGCTAGCGTGCGAGAGGAGTGCAATTGTGCGGTAGTTTGAGCATTCTTTGGCATTGCCTGTCTTTGGGATTGGAATGAAAACTGACCTTTTCCAGTCCTGTGGCCACTGCTGAGTTTTCCAAATTTGCTAGCATATTGACTGGAGCACTTCCTCAGCATCATCTTTTAGGATTTGAAATAGTTCAACTGGAATTCCATCACTTCCACTAGCTTTGCTCATAGTGATACTTCCTAATGCCCATTTGAATTCACATTTCAGGATGTCTGGCTCTAGGTGAGTGATCACACCATTGTGGTTATGTGGGTCATGAAGATCTTATTTGTACAGTTCTTCTGTGTATTTTTGTCACCTCTTTTTAATATCTTCTGCTTCTGTTAGGTCCATACTATTTCTGTCCTTTATTGTGCCCATCTTTGCATGAAATATTCCCTTGGTATCTTGAATTTTCTTGAAGAGATCTCTAGTCTTTCCCATTCTATTGTTTTCCTCTATTTCTTTGCATTGATCCTTGAGGAAGCCTTTCTCATCTTTGTGACTATTCTTGTGACTCTGCATTCAAATGGATATATCTCTCCTTTTCTCCTTTGCCTTTTGATTCTCTTCTTTTCTCAGCTATTGTAAGGCCTCCTCAGACAACCATTTTGCCTTTTTGTATTTCTTTTTTCTTGAGGGTGGTCTTGATCACTTCTTCCTGTACAATGTCATGAACCTCCATCCATAGTTCTTCTGGCACTCTGTCTATCAGATCTAATCCCTTGAATCTGTTTGTCACTTCCACTGTATAATCATAAGGGATTTGATTTAGGTCATACCTGAATGGTCTAGTGGTTTTCCCTACTTTCTTCAATTTAAGTCTTAATTTTGCAATAAAGAGTTCATGACCTCAGCCACAGTCAGCTCCTGGTCTTGTTTTTGCTGACTGTATAGAGATTCTCCATCTTGGCTGCAAAAAATATAATCAATCTGATTTTGCTATTGACCATCTGGTGATGTCCATGTGTAGAGTCTTCTTTTGTGTTGTTGGAAGAGGGTGTTTGCTATGACCAGTGCATTCTCTTGGCCAAACTGTTATCCTTTGCCCTGGTTCATTTTGTACTCCAAGGCCAAATTTGCCTGTTACTCCAGGTATCTCTTGACTTCCTACTTTTGCATTCCAGACCCCTATGATGAAAAGGACATCTTTTTTGGATGTTAATTCTAGAAGGTCTTATAAGTCTTCACAAACTGTTCAACTTCAGCTTCTTCAGCATTACTGGTTGGGGCATAGACTTGGATTATTGTGATACAGAATGGTCTGCCTTGGAAACAAACGGAGATCATTCTGCCGTTTTTGAGATTGTGCTGAAGAACTCAAAACGATAGAATGATCTCTGTTCATTTTCAAGAGAGGCCTAGCACCTTGCTGAGAGTCATGGATAATGAAAAGAGCCAGTTTTTAAAATTTGCCTCTGTCTTACTCTAGAGCCAAACTGTTTCCCATCCCATGATGTTGCCTTCTCACGGGATGCTGTTTACACAACAAGATATTCAGATACCTAAGACCCTCTTTTAAATACATGTGTATTTTATATCTCACCCCCGTTTGTGTCATCTTTGATTTCTTTCATCAGTATCATAGTTTTCTGAGTATAGGCTGTCTTTTGCCTCATTGGATGGGTTTATTTCTAGATATTTTATTTTTTTAATTGAAATAATAAATGGAATTGTTTCCTTAATTTCTCTTTCTGATCTCTCATTGTTAGTATATAGGAATGCAAGAGATTTCTGTG